>NC_047117.1:3439443-3682087 GCF_902500255.1 Thalassophryne amazonica | reverse complement strand
CAGGTAACGCACGACAACAGTGGTAAAAAATAAAATAAAAATCCACTGGACAGGCTGTGGAGCAGCACAGGTAACGCACGACAACAGTGGTAAAAAAAATAAAATAAAAATCCACTGGACAGGCTGTGGAACAGCACAGGTAACACACGACAACAGTGGTAAAAAAAATAAAATCAAAATCCACTGGACAGGCTGTGGAGCAGCACAGGTAACGCACGACAACAGTGCTAAAAAATAAAATAAAAATCCACTGAACAGGCTGTGGAGCAGCACAGGTAACGCACGACAACAGTGCTAAAAAATAAAATAAAAATCCACTGAACAGGCTGTGGAGCAGCACAGGTAACACACGACAACAGCGCTAAAATAAAATAAAAATCCACTGGACAGGCTGTGGAGCAGCACAGGTAACACACGACAACAGTGCTAAAAAAAATAAAATAAAAATCCACTGGACAGGCTGTGAAACAGCACAGGTAACACGACAACAGTGCTAAAAAAAATAAAATAAAAATCCACTAGACAGGCTGTGGAGCAGCACAGGTAACACACGACAACAGTGCTAAAAAAAATAAAATAAAAATCCACTAGACAGGCTGTGGAGCAGCACAGGTAACACATGACAACAGTGCTAAAAAATAAAATAAAAATCCACTGGACAGGCTGTGGAGCAGCACAGGTAACACACGACAACAGTGCTAAAAAAAATAAAATAAAAATCCACTAGACAGGCTGTGGAGCAGCACAGGTAACACACGACAACAGTGCTAAAAAATAAAATAAAAATCCACTAGACAGGCTGTGGAGCAGCACAGGTAACACACGACAACAGTGCTAAAAAAAATAAAATAAAAATCCACTAGACAGGCTGTGGAGCAGCACAGGTAACGCACGACAACAGTGCTAAAAAATAAAATAAAAATCCACTGAACAGGCTGTGGAGCAGCACAGGTAACACACGACAACAGCGCTAAAATAAAATAAAAATCCACTGGACAGGCTGTGGAGCAGCACAGGTAACGCACGACAACAGTGCTAAAAAATAAAATAAAAATCCACTGAACAGGCTGTGGAGCAGCACAGGTAACACACGACAACAGCGCTAAAATAAAATAAAAATCCACTGGACAGGCTGTGGAGCAGCACGACAACAGTGCTAAAAAATAAAATAAAAATAAAAACGAAAGCGTTAGCAAGCTAGTTAGCTTGCCAACGCTGATGAAGGTTAGCTGATAAAAGTGCTCCGTCGCGATGCTTCGACCGTTAGAGGTCTTCTTTAGGCGTTGGAGCACGGTGAAAAAGTAAAAAAGTCTTGAAAAAGACTGTTAATTCAAAGAACTCAAACAGCTCAGTTCAAACAGCTAACAGATACAGCAGAACACCGCTGTGCTCCGGAACAGGAAGTCATACACCTAATCTAACCTACAAGTAAGCCTGCAGTCTGAGAGCGAAGCGCTCTATTGGGGTGATATGGTACTACGAGGTCCCTAAGATAAGATGGGACCTGATTATTCAAAACCTTATAAGTAAGAAGAAGAATTTTAAATTCTATTCTAGAATTAACAGGAAGCCAATGAAGAGAGGCCAATATGGGTGAGATATGCTCTCTCCTTCTAGTCCCCGTCAGTACTCTAGCTGCAGCATTTTGAATTAACTGAAGGCTTTTTAGGGAACTTTTAGGACAACCTGATAATAATGAATTACAATAGTCCAGCCTAGAGGAAATAAATGCATGAATTAGTTTTTCAGCATCACTCTGAGACAAGACCTTTCTGATTTTAGAGATATTGCGTAAATGCAAAAAAGCAGTCCTACATATTTGTTTAATATGCGCTTTGAATGACATATCCTGATCAAAAATGACTCCAACATTTCTCACAGTATTACTAGAGGTCAGGGTAATGCCATCCAGAGTAAGGATCTGGTTAGACACCATGTTTCTAAGATTTGTGGGGCCAAGTACAATAACTTCAGTTTTATCTGAGTTTAAAAGCAGGAAATTAGAGGTCATCCATGTCTTTATGTCTGTAAGACAATCCTGCAGTTTAGCTAATTGGTGTGTGTCCTCTGGCTTCATGGATAGATAAAGCTGGGTATCATCTGCGTAACAATGAAAATTTAAGCAATACCGTCTAATAATACTGCCTAAGGGAAGCATGTATAAAGTGAATAAAATTGGTCCTAGCACAGAACCTTGTGGAACTCCATAATTAACTTTAGTCTGTGAAGAAGATTCCCCATTTACATGAACAAATTGTAATCTATTAGACAAATATGATTCAAACCACCGCAGCGCAGTGCCTTTAATACCTATGACATGCTCTAATCTCTGTAATAAAATTTTATGGTCAACAGTATCAAAAGCAGCACTGAGGTCTAACAGAACAAGCACAGAGATGAGTCCACTGTCCGAGGCCATAAGAAGATCATTTGTAACCTTCACTAATGCTGTTTCTGTACTATGATGAATTCTAAAACCTGACTGAAACTCTTCAAATAGACCATTCCTCTGCAGATGATCAGTTAGCTGTTTTACAACTACCCTTTCAAGAATTTTTGAGAGAAAAGGAAGGTTGGAGATTGGCCTATAATTAGCTAAGATAGCTGGGTCAAGTGATGGCTTTTTAAGTAATGGTTTAATTACTGCCACCTTAAAAGCCTGTGGTACATAGCCAACTAACAAAGATAGATTGATCATATTTAAGATCGAAGCATTAAATAATGGTAGGGCTTCCTTGAGCAGCCTGGTAGGAATGGGGTCTAATAAACATGTTGATGGTTTGGATGAAGTAACTAATGAAAATAACTCAGACAGAACAATTGGAGAGAAAGAGTCTAACCAAATACCGGCATCACTGAAAGCAGCCAAAGATAACGATACGTCTTTGGGATGGTTATGAGTAATTTTTTCTCTAATAGTTAAAATTTTGTTAGCAAAGAAAGTCATGAAGTCATTACTAGTTAAAGTTAATGGAATACTCAGCTCAATAGAGCTCTGACTCTTTGTCAGCCTGGCTACAGTGCTGAAAAGAAACCTGGGGTTGTTCTTATTTTCTTCAATTAGTGATGAGTAGAAAGATGTCCTAGCTTTACGGAGGGCTTTTTTTTATAGAGCAACAGACTCTTTTTCCAGGCTAAGTGAAGATCTTCTAAGTTAGTGAGACGCCATTTCCTCTCCAACTTACGGGTTATCTGCTTTAAGCTACGAGTTTGTGAGTTATACCACGGAGTCAGGCACTTCTGATTTAAAGCTCTCTTTTTTAGAGGAGCTACAGCATCCAAAGTTGTCTTCAATGAGGATGTAAAACTATTGACGAGATACTCTATCTCACTTACAGAGTTTAGGTAGCTACTCTGCACTGTGTTGGTATATGGCATTAGAGAACATAAAGAAGGAATCATATCCTTAAACCTAGTTACAGCGCTTTCTGAAAGACTTCTAGTGTAATGAAACTTATTCCCCACTGCTGGGTAGTCCATCAGAGTAAATGTAAATGTTATTAAGAAATGATCAGACAGAAGGGAGTTTTCAGGGAATACTGTTAAGTCTTCTATTTCCATACCATAAGTCAGAATAAGATCTAAGATATGATTAAAGTGGTGGGTGGACTCATTTACTTTTTGAGCAAAGCCAATAGAGTCTAATAATAGATTAAATGCAGTGTTGAGGCTGTCATTCTCAGCATCTGTGTGGATGTTAAAATCGCCCACTATAATTATCTTATCTGAGCTAAGCACTAAGTCAGACAAAAGGTCTGAAAATTCACAGAGAAACTCACAGTAACGACCAGGTGGACGATAGATAATAACAAATAAAACTGGTTTTTGGGACTTCCAATTTGGATGGACAAGACTAAGAGTCAAGCTTTCAAATGAATTAAAGCTCTGTCTGGGTTTTTGATTAATTAATAAGCTGGAATGGAAGATTGCTGCTAATCCTCCGCCCCGGCCCGTGCTACGAGCATTCTGACAGTTAGTGTGACTCGGGGGTGTTGACTCATTTAAACTAACATATTCATCCTGCTGTAACCAGGTTTCTGTAAGGCAGAATAAATCAATATGTTGATCAATTATTATATCATTTACCAACAGGGACTTAGAAGAGAGAGACCTAATGTTTAATAGACCACATTTAACTGTTTTAGTCTGTGGTGCAGTTGAAGGTGCTATATAATTTTTTCTTTTTGAATTTTTATGCTTAAATAGATTTTTGCTGGTTATTGGTAGTCTGGGAGCAGGCACCGTCTCTACGGGGATGGGGTAATGAGGGGATGGCAGGGGGAGAGAAGCTGCAGAGAGGTGTGTGCCCAGCCACGTCCTTCGTCTTGCTCTCGACGGCGTTCTTCTAACCGATTCTCTAACCATATAACCAGGTCGATAAGCCCATCTAAATCCCGCGGCTCGTCCTTACCCACCAGATGCTCCTTTAGGACCAGAGACAGTCCATTTACAAAGGCGGCGTGGAGCGCAGCAGCATTCCAGCCGGCTCTCGCAGCCGCGATGCGGAAGTCGAGTGCATACTCGGCTGCACTCCGACGCCCCTGTCTCATGCTGCACCGTTGAAGCTGTCTCGCTTCTATGAGGGTGATCGAACACCAGCCTGAACTCCCTCACAAACTCAGAATATATCGTTAGGAGCCGTGAATTCTGCTCCCAGAGCGCCGTAGCCCAGGCGCGTGCCTCACCTCGAAGCAAATTAATCACATAAGCCACCCGGCTTGAGTCTGACGCGTACATGACGGGACGCTGTGCAAAGACGAGCGAACACTGCATTAAGAAGTCTGCGCACGTCTCTACACAACCTCCGTACGGTTCCGGGGACTTATGTATGCTTCAGGGGACGGTGGTGGGGGGGGGGTTCGTTGGACGACGAGTGGAATATCTATATTTGGCATCAGGACAGCAGGAGGAGGAGCTGCAGCCGCGCCCTGTGCGCGCGCTTCCACCTCCGCGGTGAGAGCCTCCATCCTGCGATTGAGTATGTTGCTCTGCTCGGTCACTAAGTCCATCCGAGCAGTGAAGGTGGTTAAGATGTGCTGCAACTCACCTAACACGCCTCCTGCTGGTGCCTGTGCACCCTGCTCTTCCATTGGTTGTTCAACTGATGGTTGACGCCCCTCGGAATCCATGACGTTGGCCGAGATATCCTGTTGGGAAAGTGTAGTGACACAGACCCACAACAGGGGGTGTAAAAGAACGGTCAATAGATGACCCAAAAGGTAACAATTTAATGTTGTGAATGTGCACAACGAAATACAGACAATCACAGAATTTGATATCAGTCAATATACAGAGGTGATGTGTGGGCAGGCTCGAGGATAGAAGACGTCTGTCCAGAGAAGAGTCGGGTCCCACACGATTTCCACTGCCAATGGATCTGAAGCACACCGGAGTCGTCAAGTCCTGAGTCCCCAGGTGGCCACCGTCTCCAGCTGTCAGATCTGGTACTGCTGGCAGGAGGCAGAAACAGTTAAGTGTGGGTGTGTGCACACCCAGTAACACGGTCAGCAACAGTTCCTTTGTGGTGGGCAAAACACCTCCACCTCCGAAAGAGGAACACAGAAAAACAGCAGCACCTGAATCACTACTTATCGCAGTTCAGCGTGAGGAGTGAAGATCGTCACTCTGTCACCAGCTTCAAATCCAGCCTTCAGCTGTAAGTGGAGAAACAGGTACGCCTGCAAACAATACAGAATTAGTGCGGTCGGCACAGAATACGGCTGAGAGATTACCTTCGGGTAGTCGATATCTTGGCAGTGAGGTGGAGATGCTGCCAAGCTTATATGGTGGTGGTTGATGAGTGACAGCTGGCGTTGATGATGAGTGACAGCTGCCACTCCCGGTTAGTCCTGGGGCGGATGCGCCCTCTTGTGCCTGAAGCCCGCACTTCAGGCAGGGCGCCCTCTGGTGGTGGGCCAGCAGTACCTCCTCTTCAGCGGCCCACACAACAAATAGGTTTTTAAAAAACAAATAGTTTGCACCATGTATTAGTTATCATGCTATGGGGTAACATATGTCACAGAATCTAATGGATGTCAACATTGTCTGACCTTTAGTTTGGACAGTAAACATCCAACATGGGCAAACTGTTCCATTTATTAATCCTATTACCTCCACCAGTAACTTGCATAACTTTTTACCAACAAAGTGATCTTCTCTCCATAGCCGTGAAACCATTATAATAATATTGTTGTGTGGGCCGCTGAAGAGGAGGTACTGCTGGCCCACCACCACAAGATGGCGCCCTGCTTGAAGTGCGGGCTTCAAGCACGAGAGGGCGTCGGCTTTGCTGGAGGTGACAGCTGTCATTAATCAACACAAGCTGTCACCCATCACCACCACTACAAAGACCGGACTGCAACTCCACCTCCTCGCCGAGAAATCAACTACCATTCAGGTAATTTTTCTGCTGACTGACACTTTGTGTGTAATAACCTGAACTTCTGTTGCAGCCGTTTTCCTGGAGTGTGTCCTTATCTGAGGGATTGGCGTTTGGTGTGACAGCGACGGCTTCGCCTCACACCCCAACCCAGATAAGTGGTTGACCAGGAGCTGCACGAGTGTGTGTGATTGGAGGTGGAGGTTTTCCCTCCTTTACTTAATACAGACTGTGGGATTACTGAGTGTGCGAACTCACACTCATCAGGACTGTCTCTGTTTTCTGCCAGCAGCACCGGGTCTGACTGCTGAAGACAGCGGCCACCTGGGGCGCAGGGCTTGGCGGCTCCGGTGTTCTTCAGCTCCGTTGGTGGTGGAAGCTGTGTGGGGATCCAGCTCTTCTCTCTCCAGGCGTCTTCTATCGTCGAGCCTGCCCACACGTCACCTGGTGTATGATTGACAGTCCACCATATTGTTATTGTCTGTACGTTGTTGTGCGATTCACAACATTAAATTGTTACTTTTTGGCTTATCCATTGTCCGTTCATTAACGCCCCCTGTTGTGGGTCCGTGTCACGACACTTTCACAACAGGATTTCTCGGCCAGCGTCATGGATCCCGAGGGGCGTCAACCATCGCTTGAACAGCCAATGGGAGAGCGAGGTGCACAGGCAGGAGGCGTGTTGGGTGAGCTGCAACACATCTTAACCGCCTTTGCCGCTCGGTTGGACTTAGTTACCGAGCAGAGCAGTGTTCTCAATCGCAGGATGGAGGCTCTCACCGCCCAGGTGGAAGCGCATGATCAGGGCGCTGCTGCAGCACCTCCTCCTGCTGACCGTGTGCCAGAAACAGACATTCCGCTGGTCGTTCAACGAACCCCCCACTGTCCCCTGAAGCATACATAAGTCCTCCGGAGCCGTACGGAGGCTGTGTGGAGACGTGCGCGGACTTCTTGATGCAGTGCTCGCTCGTCTTTTCACAGCGTCCCGTCATGTACGCGTCAGACGCCAGCCGAGTGGCTTACGTTATAAACTTGCTTCGAGGAGATGCACGCGCCTGGGCTACGGGGCTTTGGGAGCAGAATTCACGGCTCCTAACGGTTTATACTGAGTTTGTGAGGGAGTTCCGACAGGTGTTCGACCACCCTCATAGAGGCGAGACCGCTTCAAGTGTGCTGCTGTCGATAAGACGGGTGTCGGAGCGCAGCAAAGTATGCAGTCGACTTCCGCATCGCGGCAGCGCGAGCCGGCTGGAATGCTGTTGCGCTCCGCGCCGCCTTTGTAAACGGACTGTCTCTGGTCCTCAAGGAGCACCTGGTGGCGAAGGACGAGCCGCGGGATTTAGATGGGCTTATCGACCTGGTTATACGGTTAGACAACCGATTAACAGAACACCGACAGGAGCGAGACGAAGGGCGTGGTCAGGCACAAGCCGTCCCTCTTCCTCCCGGGTCCGAAAGGGAGCCGACTTCCCCATGCTCCACTGCCAGGGCTCTCCACGTGACAACAGCTCCCCCTGCTGACGTTGCTATGGAAACGAGCAGGGCCAAAAAACGATCAGATCAGAGACAAAGGAGGCTGATCCGTGGAGAGTGTTTTCTCTGTAGCTCAACTGAGCACACACAGAGAGAATGCCCCAAACGATCAAAACAGCAGCACTCGTCCTTGGAGACTGGGCTAAGGGTGGGTCACAATACCCACGCGGGGAGACCCCGTAAATCTGCACGAATCCCAGTCACGATCCTGAGTGAGGATTTAACCCTTCACGCCCCAGCACTGGTGGACACGGGGTCGGAGGGAAATCTGCTGGATAGCAGATGGGCAAAGGAGGTTGGGCTCCCTCTAGTGGCCTTACCGTCACCACTGTCAGTGCGGGCACTAGATGGCACCCTTCTTCCACTAATCACACACCAGACTCAGCCAGTGACATTGCTGGTGTCTGGGAATCACAGGGAGGAGATTGTGTTTTATGTAACACCTTCTACCTCCCGAGTGATTTTGGGTTTTCCATGGGTGTTAAAACACAATCCCCAGATTGATTGGCCGTCTGGGGTTGTGGTTCAGTGGAGCGAAACCTGCCACCGGGAGTGTTTAGGATCCTCGGTTCCACCCGGTGTGACAGCTAAGGAGGAGGTTTTAGTCCCCCCCAATCTGGCGGCGGTGCCAGCCGAGTACCACGACCTTGCTGACGTCTTCAGCAAGGATCTGGCACTCACGCTGCCCCCGCACCGTCCGTACGATTGTGCCATTGATTTGATACCGGGCGCTGAGTACCCGTCCAGCAGGCTGTACAACCTCTCACGTCTGGAACGCGAATCAATGGAGACCTACATCTGGGACTCGTTAGCTGCCGGGTTGATCCGGAACTCCACCTCCCCGATGGGTGCTGGTTTCTTTTTTGTGGGCAAGAAGGACGGCGGACTCCGTCCATGCATCGATTACAGAGGGCTGAACGAGATCACGGTTCGTAACCGATACCCGTTACCTCTGTTGGATTCAGTGTTCACGCCCCTGCATGGAGCCCAAATTTTCACGAAATTGGATCTTAGGAATGCTTATCACCTGGTTCGGATCCGGGAGGGAGACGAGTGGAAGACGGCATTTAACACCCCGTTAGGTCACTTTGAGTACCTGGTCATGCCGTTCGCACCCGCGACGTTCCAAGCATTGGTTAATGACGTCTTGCGGGACTTCCTGCATCGGTTTGTCTTCGTATATCTAGACGATATACTCATTTTTTCTCCGGATCCTGAGACCCATGTTAAGCATGTACGTCAGGTCCTACAGCGGTTGTTGGAGAACCGGCTGTTTGTGAAGGGCGAGAAGTGTGAGTTCCACCGCTCTTCTTTGTCGTTCTTGGGGTTCATCATCTCCTCCAACTCCGTCGCCCCTGATCCGGCCAAGGTTGCGGCGGTGAGAGATTGGCCCCAACCAACGAACCGTAGGAAACTACAACAGTTCCTCGGTTTTGCAAATTTCTACCGGAGGTTCATCAAGGGTTACAGTCAGGTAGTTAGCCCCCTGACAGCCCTGACCTCCACAAAAGTCCCCTTCACCTGGTCGGATCGGTGCGAAGCCGCGTTTAGGGAGTTGAAACGCCGGTTCTCAACTGCACCAGTTCTGGTGCAGCCCGATCCCAAGCGCCAGTTTATTGTTGAAGTGGATGACTCTGACTCAGGGATAGGAGCCGTGCTATCCCAGAGCGGGGAGTCCGACAAGGTTCTCCATCCATGTGCCTACTTTTCCCGCAGGTTGACCCCAGCTGAACGGAACTATGACGTCGGCAATCGGGAACTTCTTGCGGTGAAGGAGGCTCTTGAAGAGTGGAGACACCTGTTGGAGGGAGCGTCGGTACCATTTACAGTTTTCACGGACCATCGGAACCTGGAGTACATCCGGGCCGCGAAGCGTCTGAACCCCAGGCAAGCCCGCTGGTCGCTGTTCTTTGGGCGTTTTGACTTCCGGATCACCTACCGCCCCGGGACAAAGAACCAACGATCTGATGCCCTGTCCCGGGTGCACAAAGAGGAGGTCAAGACCGAGCTGTCAGACCCCCCTGACACCATCATCCCCGAGTCCACTGTCGTGGCCGCCCTTACCTGGGACGTGGAGAAGACCGTCCGGGAGGCCCTGACACGGAGCCCGGACCCAGGGACCGGTCCGAAGAACAAACTGTACGTCCCACCAGAGGCCAGGGCTGCGGTCCTTGACTTCTGTCACGGTTCCAAGCTCTCCTGTCACCCAGGGGTGCGAAGAACCGTGGCAGTGGTCCGGCAGCGCTTCTGGTGGGCGTCTATGGAAGCCGACATCCGGGAGTATGTCCAGGCCTGCACCACCTGCGCCAGGGGCAAAGCTGACCATCACAAGGCTCAAGGCCTCCTCCAGCCTCTGCCAGTGCCTCGTCGCCCCTGGTCTCATATCGGCCTGGACTTTGTCACGGGCCTCCCGCCGTCCCAGGGAAACACCACCATCCTAACGATAGTGGACCGGTTTTCCAAGGCGGCCCACTTCGTGGCCCTCCCGAAGCTCCCGACGGCCCAGGAGACTGCAGACCTCCTGGTCCACCACGTCGTGCGTCTGCATGGGATTCCATCAGACATTGTCTCGGATCGTGGTCCTCAGTTCTCCTCCCAGGTCTGGCGGAGTTTCTGTAGGGAACTGGGGGCCACCGTCAGTCTCTCGTCTGGGTACCACCCCCAGACGAATGGGCAGGCAGAGCGGACAAACCAGGAACTGGAGCAGGCCCTCCGTTGCGTGACCTCCGCGCACCCGATGGCCTGGAGTGACCATCTGGCCTGGATCGAGTACGCTCATAATAGCCAAGTCTCGTCTGCCACCGGCCTCTCCCCATTTGAAGTGTGTTTGGGGTACCAGCCCCCATTGTTCCCGCTAGTGGAGGGAGAGGTCGGGGTGCCCTCGGTCCAGGCCCATCTGAGAAGGTGCCGTCGGGTGTGGCGTACCGCCCGCTCTGCCCTGCTCAAAGCCCGGACGAGGGCCAAGAACCATGCAGACCGCTGGCGTGCCCCGGCCCCTGCGTACCAGCCTGGGCAGGAGGTTTGGCTTTCTACAAAGGACATTCCCCTGCAAGTGGAATCCCAAAAGTTGAAGGACGGATACATCGGACCTTTCCCTATCCTCAAGGTCCTCAGTCCAGCCGCAGTGAAACTGAAGCTGCCAGCTTCACTGCGGATCCACCCGGTTTTCCATGTGTCCCACATCAAACCTCACCACGTGTCACCCCTCTGTGCCCCCGGACCGGCGCCGCCTCCTGCCCGGATCATCGACGGGGAGCCGGCTTGGACCGTGCGCCGTCTCCTGGACGTCCGTCGGAAGGGCCGGGGGTTCCAGTATTTGGTGGACTGGGAGGGGTATGGACCCGAAGAACGCTCCTGGGTGAAGAGGAGCTTCATCCTAGACCCGGCACTCCTGGCCGACTTCTACCGGCGGCACCCGGACAAGCCTGGTCGGGCGCCAGGAGGCGCCCGTTGAGGGGGGGGGGGGGTCCTGTTGTGTGGGCCGCTGAAGAGGAGGTACTGCTGGCCCACCACCACAAGATGGCGCCCTGCTTGAAGTGCGGGCTTCAAGCATGAGAGGGCATCGGCTTTGCTGGAGGTGACAGCTGTCATTAATCAACACAAGCTGTCACCCATCACCACCACTACAAAGACCGGACTGCAACTCCACCTCCTCGCCGAGAAATCAACTACCATTCAGGTAATTTCTCTGCTGACTGACACTTTGTGTGTAATAACCTGAACTTCTGTTGCAGCCGTTTTCCTGGAGTGTGTCCTTATCTGAGGGATTGGTGTGACAGCGACGGCTTCGCCTCACACCCCAACCCAGATAAGTGGTTGACCAGGAGCTGCACGAGTGTGTGTGATTGGAGGTGGAGGTTTTCCCTCCTTTACTTAATACAGACGGTGGGATTACTGAGTGTGCGAACTCACACTCATCTGGACTGTCTCTGTTCTCTGCCAGCAGTACCGGGTCTGACTGCTGAAGACAGCGGCCACCTGGGGCGCAGGGCTTGGCGGCTCCGGTGTTCTTCAGCTCCGTTGGTGGTGGAAGCTGTGTGGGGATCCAGCTCTTCTCTCTCCAGGCGTCTTCTATCGTCGAGCCTGCCCACACGTCACCTGGTGTATGATTGACAGTCCACCATATTGTTATTGTCTGTACGTTGTTGTGCGATTCACAACATTAAATTGTTACTTTTTGGCTTATCCATTGTCCGTTCATTAATGCCCCCTGTTGTGGGTCCGTGTCACGACACTTTCACAACAAATATATCTCACAGTGAAAGCCACCTCTCTAAGATCTTGCGGGCAGTGGTGGCGCCAAGGGGGGGCTTGGGGGGCTTAAGCCCCACCAATAATGAGCCAAGCCCCCCCCGCCAATAATTCTACCAATAATGTAAATAGCGACTGACATATTTGTGGATCTCAACTGCAGTTTTGCGCTGAGAATGTCTCAGTATTGTGTAACTGAGCAAAGTGATGAATGTGTGTTCGGTGATCCACCAATGCTGAATCACCCTTCACAAACAGAATTTTCAGTTTTGCAAATAAACATTTATTTGTAAAAACCCACACAGAAGTTACAAATCACAAATTTGTGTTTGTGGATCACAAAGCACGTGTACAAATCAAAGGATATTTGTAAATCACCCTCTGTGCATTTGCAAGTATTAATGAGACAAATTTAACTCCATACTCCAAAAATTTAGGTTTCCTAAATATTTATTACAGCCACTCTTAAAACTTCACTTTTATAATTTTATTACTGGTAAATTTTTGGAATTGATTTAGATGAAATATACTTATTATCTCGTATGTTTTTCATTATACATTGAGTGGATTTTCCTAAAAAAAAAAAAAAAACACTTTGCTTCGTGTGTTTAAATTTCATGACCACACATTAGACTGTCTGCTTAAGAATAGAGGAGAATAGACTTTGTCATTGTGCAGATGGGAGGGGGAGGAAAAAAGGCATTTTTACTTTTGGTGCATTACTTTTGGAATAGTTCTTTCTCATTTTAATTATTGCTATTTAATGCTAGCCCATTGTTGAAGCAAAAACCTGCAAAAATTCTCAGACAACTTCAAGTGTCAGGAGGCTGTTGGAAAACAAATAGGCATAAAACAAATAGGCGAAAACAAACGTTGCTTAAAAAACACCAAAATCCTAAATTTAATTCCATGAATATTGAATTTCTAGGCTTTTGATATTTTTTTTTAATGTGGACAGAAATTAAATGTTGCCATTTGTCAGCTATAATTTTTTTTTTACAAATAAAATCACTCTTTACATAAAGTTATTATATTACCCAAACTGCATGAGCACGAGTTCATGCCGGAGGATGGGGACATATATACTCAACAAAAATATAAACGCAACACTTTTGGTTTTGCTCCCATTTTGTATGAGATGAACTCAAAGATCTAAAACTTTTTCCACATACACAATATCACCATTTCCCTCAAATATTGTTCACAAACCAGTCTAAATCTGTGATAGTGAGCACTTCTCCTTTGCTGAGATAATCCATCCCACCTCACAGGTGTGCCATATCAAGATGCTGATTAGACACCATGATTAGTGCACAGGTGTGCCTTAGACTGCCCACAATAAAAGGCCACTCTGAAAGGTGCAGTTTTGTTTTATTGGGGGGGATACCAGTCAGTATCTGGTGTGACCACCATTTGCCTCATGCAGTGCAACACATCTCCTTCGCATCATCCGTGAAGAGAACACCTCTCCAACATGCCAAACACAAGCGAATGTGAGCATTTGCCCACTCAAGTCGGTTACGACGACGAACTGGAGTCAGGTCGAGACCCCGATGAGGACAACGAGCATGCAGATGAGCTTCCCTGAGACGGTTTCTGACAGTTTGTGCAGAAATTCTTTGGTTATGCAAACCGATTGTTTCAGCAGCTGTCCGAGTGACTGGTCTCAGACGATCTTGGAGGTGAACATGCTGGATGTGGAGGTCCTGGGCTGGTGTGGTTACACGTTGTCTGCGGTTGTGAGGCTGGTTGGATGTACTGCCAAATTCTCTGAAACGCCTTTGGAGACGGCTTATGGTAGAGAAATGAACATTCAATACATGAGCAACAGTTCTGGTTGACATTCCTGCTGTCAGCATGCCAATTGCACGCTCCCTCAAATCTTGCGACATCTGTGGCATTGTGCTGTGTGATAAAACTGCACCTTTCAGAGTGGCCTTTTATTGTGGGCAGTCTAAGGCACACCTGTGCAATAATCATGGTGTCTAATCAGCATCTTGATATGGCACACCTGTGAGGTGGGATGGATTATCTCAGCAAAGGAGAAGTGCTCACTATCACAGATTTCGACTGGTTTGTGAACAATATTTGAGGGAAATGGTGATATTGTGTATGTGGAAAAAGTTTTAGATCTTTGAGTTCATCTCATGCAAAATGGGAGCAAAACCAAAAGTGTTGCGTTTATATTTTTGTTGAGTGTATGTTATTGGAAGAAGAACCAAAAGCTGTGACTTTTTGAAGATGATGTTCAGATCTTTGATGGGTAAGATGGTTGGTGTGAAAAAGATGCCAAGGAAGAACAGTGAAAGCTGAACTCATTTTTTTTTTCAGACATTGTCAGCTATAATGAATTTCTAAGATTTTTAATGACTACACAAAATTACACGCAGAGTTGTTTCTATTTTTTTCCAGGTTTCATGACACTAGTTTGTGCAGAAGGGTGTTGTTTTCCTCTTTTTACACAAGGCTATAAAACCAAATGCTAACATCTACTTACTTCCACTACACAGGGCCCTAAAATATAGAAATAAGCATTTACACAACTAATAACTACTCATCACTCATCTTCAACCGTTTATCCGGGATCAGGTCGTGGGGGCCAACAGCTCCAGCAGGGGACCCCAGGCTTCCCTTTACTTTAACTAATTATACTAAATTAGTGCTTGTAGGTTTGTGAACCCTTGAGTTGTTACATGACTGAATTTTGTCATGATATCAAAATTTAAAAATAATTCAGTTTTTTTAACAATAAAATGATGCAATTTCAACTCGGTGAAAACTAATGTCTACAACATGACATTAAAAAATCACAACAATGGCATGTGTAACTATGCACATCCATAAGTATAAAACAACTTTTACCGCAAATTTTCTCAACACAAGTTAGGGGATCTGATGTATTGGGTGTCGGTGAACAAAGAATAGCTTTTATTTTGAAAGCCCGTCTTGCGCGTTTCATCGTTTCGCTGCTTTGTAACTTTGTAACAAGATGGCGGTATGTCCCTTAGCTTTTTGTTAGCCATCTTTTGCTCTTCTCTTTCCGAAGTTTAGGCGAGATTGATCATTAATGGGTCGTCAGTGCTTCTATATGTCTGGATGAAGTTCTCTGAAAGGAATTAGCAGTTTTTACCTGCCTTTTTTTAGTCGTTACGCTCTAATGCTACGGACGTTAGCTTAGCTCTTTAGCTGTGTGAAGTGGGAGAGAACACGTCGAACTAAATCCAAATCAAAGTTACACAACGGAGAAGATGGATCAGAAAGTACTGAATGTACTTTTACAAGTTGAAGAGACGCAGCAGAAAACAGGTTTGTTTCAATTTTCCTGGGGCGCTAATGGTGCTAAGCTAATGTGGAATAAAAGTAACTTTACGTTTCTTCCGTCACTATTGTCACGGTACATGTCAAAAACATAAATAGTAAGTCCCTTTGGCTGCTCCCTTGTTTGCACTCGGGGTCGCCACAGCAAATCCAAGGTGGATCTGCATGTTGAATTGGCACAAGTTTTACGCCGGATGCCCTTCTTGACGCAACTACACATTACATGGAGGAATGTGGCAGGGGTGGGATTTGAACCCGGAGCCTTCTGAACTGAAACCAAGCGCATTAACCACTTGGCCACCACCTCTGCACGTCAAAAACGTAAATATTGTAATATATTCACGTGGTTGTTTTACAACTTTATTAACAAATACACGAGCTAATAAAAAATGATGCCCAGCAAAACAAAAACGCCTCAAAGAAAATCGACACAAAATAAAGTAAATGCCCTCCACAGCCCCGTTTACACGCAAACTAAAAACCTGATGGGTCCCAATTGTTTCTGCTATTGTGCCTTCACTTCCGGTAAGCATGCGAACTTCCGAGTCAGTGCTGCATTTCCATCTGCGATAACTATGACTCTTGAGACAGTTGAAGCTGCAGTCACGGCCTTTGAGAAGGCAAAGTGCATTTTGTTTTGGATGAGGAACATGAGGACTGTTGCAGCTTTCAGGAAATAGAACTATGCGGTGGACGACAGAGTGGTCAAAAAAAATTGTAGTACAAAAAGCTAGTTTGCTGCTGCATGAAAGGGGACTGAAAATAATCAACTTGTATAATTTGAAATCATTGTCAGGAAGAGAGTTGCAACTGTGCATGCATACAGCAAGTGAAGGCAGAATAGCAGAAAAGGTCGGGATCTGTCGGACGGCACTATAGACACTGCCAAATGCTATATGCTTTATCAGATAATGCCCGTTATCTGACTGTGAGAAATTGGATTAATGCAACCACATTTCTCCTCAATAGTCCCAGTCTTGTCAGGGTCATAACATTCCTTAGACCTTACTTGTGTGAAGCACCTTGAGGCAACTTTGTTGTGATTTGGTGCTGTATAAATGAAAATAAATTGAAATTTAAATTGAATCTCTCCACCTAGTCCTGGGTCTTCCCCGGGGTCTCCTCCCAGATGTTTGTGTCTTGAACACCTCCCTGGCTCCTTTCAATGCGAAGAAGCAGCGGCTCTACTCCAAGCTCCCCACGGATGACCAAGCTTGTACCCGTGTTCTAGTTCTTCAGTCATGGCCCAACCCTCATGACCATAGGTGAGAGTAGGAATGAAGACTGACCAGTAGCTCGAGAGCTTCATCTTTTGGCTCAGCTCCCTTTTCATCACAACAGTACGGTAGAGCGAATGAAATACCGCCCCTGCTGCGCTGATTCTCTGGTCAATCTCACGCTCCATTGTCCCCTCACTCGTGAACAAGACCCTGAGGTACGTGAACTCCTTCATTTGGGGCAAGACCTCATTCCCTACCCAGAGTAGTCCAAGTTATTGCCGAGCACAGCTCTCGCTTTGTGAGTACAGAGATTGGACAGCCCTGAGAAGGGAGCCCCTCACTCCATACTCCCACAGCACCTCCCACAGTATCTCCCGGGGTACCCGATCATACGCCTTCTCCAAGTCCACAAAACACATGTAGACTGGATGGGCATACTCCCAGGACCCTTCCAGGATCTTTGTGAGAGTGAAGAGCTGGTCGGTTGTTCCACGACCAGGACAGAGCCCACATTGTTCCTTTTCAATCAGAAGTTCGACTATCAGCCGAACCCTCCTTTCCAGCACCCTGGAGTAGACTTTACCAGGGAGGCTGAGTAGTGTGATGCACCTGTAATTGGCGCACACACACACACTGGTCCCCCTTTTTAAATATGGGGGCCACTATTCCAGTTTGCCATTCATTAGACACTGTCCCAGACCTCAATGCAATGTTGAAGAAACGTCTCATCTAAGACAGTCCCTCCACACCCAGGGCCTTCAGCATTTCTGGACAGATCTCCTCAACCCCCGGGGTCTTGCCACTGTGGAGTTGTTTGACTACCTCAGTGACTCCATTAGCTTCCAGCTCTGCCTCTACTATAGAGGGCGCTCCGGTCTGATGCAGGAGTTCCTCAAAGTGTTCCTTCCAGTGGCAGAAGTGTGTAGTCTCCTCTGTAAATCAAAGCCACTGCTTTCAAAGAAAGCTTCATTATCAGGCATAACCTCATTCGTTTTGCTCCATCTGTCTCTGTCTGGGATGTTTCTGTTTTGCTCTTAACTACGTCACATGCAGAGAAATGCTGAGAATTGCTGAGTGAGACATTTTCCTGAAATGCACCTGTTTCCTTGCTTCAGGAGAGGAATAAAAAACATCAGAAACCACTAATTATGAGCGCATGTGCACAGGGAGATTTACAGTCATGAGTACTTTGATGTTGTGTTGCTCACTGTGATGTTAAAACACATGCTACATGTACTTTAATCAGCAGAAAGGTGAGTCACGATTGATGTCTTTAAATGGCTTTGACGAAGGTTGATGAATAAATTATCAATCAAAAACCATTGCAAGATGACGCCACAGTATAGTGACACTGTGTAGCAGTATAACGGCACGGCGCTGTTATTTTATTTTCTGGGATGAACCCTGGATAACTTTAATTTTGATGTAGTTGTGGTAAAATCACAGCCTGACTGGAAGAACTGCAGCTGCACACTCGCACAGTCCATTAAAACAGGTGCATGAGCTGAACAGCGTGTAAAGTTTGCTGGTATGATTTCTGTTTAAAGCACACTTTATTACTGCAAGAGTACATCTCAGTTTTTACATTTCCCTCCATCTAGTCTAGATGCATCTTTCAGTACATAGGCTTATTTATCAAAACTAATATAATTTCAAGTATTGTTCAAATTCTGTTCATGTGAGTAAAACAAGTTTCTGCTGTGTATTTCTGGGGAACAAACAATATCTGTCAATATACTGAGGACTGGATGTCCTCCCTGACACAACTTGAGATCTAGTGCAGGTGTTTCTAGTTTACTTCAGTCCAGTTATTTAAATGTTTACTTGTTAAATGAGTTAATAAGGGAGACATTGTATTTTCTACACAGGGCCTGAACCACTGAACTGGTGCTCCACTCTGAACCATGATGGCGCAGAGCCACTATGTGTTAAAGAGGAACAGGATGATCTTTGGAGCAGTCAGGAGCTTCAAGAGTTGACTCATGCTGATGTCAACAAGTTCCCATTGACTTCTTTGAAGAGAGAAAATAAAGACATACCTCACTCATCACAGTGTCATCAAAGCCAAGCAGAGGAAATGAGAAAGCTGGAGCCTCTTGGCAGAAGCACAGCCACACAGATGAAAACTGAAAATGATGGAGAGGACTATGGTAAATCTGTGCCTGAAGACAGCAATGACAGTGTTGATAGTGACTTTTGGAAAGAGACCAGGGAACGTCAGCCAGGTCGAAGTGATGAAAGTAACGTAGATAAGAAACACTTTAGCTGCTCTAAGTGTGGCAAAGGATTTGCTTCCATGCATACTCTGTGGAGACACACGAGAATGACAGAAGAGAAACAATTTGGCTGCTCTGAATGTGGCCAAAGATTTGCCTATAAGAGGAATCTGAAGACCCATATGCGAATACATTCAAGAGGACAATTTAGCTGCTCCGAGTGTGGTCAAAATTTTGTTTTAAAGCGTCAACTCAAGGCACACTTGAGAACTCACACAGGAGGCAAACCATTCAGTTGTTCTGTATGCGACAAAAGATTTGCCCGTCAGGCCTCTCTGAGGATACACATGATATTTCATACAAGAGAGAAACCATTTAGTTGCCCTGAATGTGGTCAGCGGTATGGTTACAGGAACAATCTGAAGGAACACATGAGAGTTCATACAGGAGAAAAACCTTTCAAATGTGAGCAGTGCGGCAAAACATTTTGTAGCAGGAATGGTATGAAGGTACACATTAGTATTCACACAGGAGATAAACCGTTTAGCTGTTCAGAGTGTGGTAAAACGTTTAGTCAAAGCAGTGTTTTGAAGAAGCATATGGTAATTCATACAGGAGAGAAACCATTTAGCTGTTCAGAGTGTGGTAAAACATTTAGCCAAAACAGCCATTTGAAGAACCATAGGGTAATTCATACAGGAAAGAAACCATTTAGCTGTTCAGAGTGCGGTAAAACATTTAGCCTAAACAGCCTTTTGAAGACTCATGTGGCCATTCATACAAGAATCAAACCCTTTAGCTGTTCTGAATGTGGGAAAACATTTAGTCAAATCAAATATCTGAAAATTCACATGAGGAACCATGCAGGAGAGAAACCATTTAGTTGTTCTGTGTGTGGTAAAACATTTGGCCTAAAGAGCAGTCTGAACAGTCATATGATAATTCACACTGGAGAGAAGCCATTCAAATGTTCTGTGTGTGATAAAACATTTGGCCGTAAGTGTAATTTGAAGCTACACATGGTTAGTCATACGGGAGAAAAACCATTTAGCTGTTCTGAGTGTGGTAAAACATTTGGCTTAAAGCGCAATCTAAAGATCCACATGGTCAGGCATACAGGAGAGAAACCATTTAGTTGTTCTAAGTGTGGTAAAACATTTGGCCTGAAGCACCATATGAGGAGACACATGATCAGGCATACAGGAGAGAAACCATATCAGTGCTCTGACTGTGGTAAAACATTTGCCCTAAAGTACATCCTGAAGATGCATGTGAGAAGGCACTCAATATAAACAGTTTCAGTACTTCTGTATAGCAACCAAAAATGTAGGCCGCCCATCATCTAATGTGACCACTTTGGACAATAACCTGATGGTTGTTTCTGCGCAATAACTGAAGAACATCTCCTCTAATTGAAGCTATTTCTTGGTGGTGAATTGGGAGTGACTAAAGGAAGTATCTTTTTGAAAATTGGGGGTGGTTCCTTCAACCAATAAGGCTGCTGGAGACACCATCTTGATTTTTTGTTTCTGCGCAATAACTAAACAAAAATGGGGCCAATACACATTTCTTATTGTTACATGGGAAACAAGGTACCAGTAGATTCTCACAAATCCAACAAGACCAAGCATTCATGATATGCACACTCTTAAGGCTATGAAATTGGGCTATTAGTAAAAAAAAAAAAAAGTAGAAAAGGGGGTGTTCACAATAATAGTAGTGTGGCATTCAGTCAGTGAGTTCGTCAATTTTGTGGAACAAACAGGTGTGAATCAGGTGTCCCCTTTTTAAGGATGAAGCCAGCACCTGTTGAACATGCTTTTCTCTTTGAAAGCCTGAAAGCGTCAACAGCAGATGCTACTATTATTGTGAACACCCCCTTTTCTACTTTTTTTTTTACTAATAGCCCAATTTCATAGCCTTAAGAGTGTGCATATCATGAATGCTTGGTCTTGTTGGATTTGTGAGAATCTACTGGTACCTTGTTTCCCATGTAACAATAAGAAATATACTCAAAACCTGGATTAATCTTTTTAGTCACATAGCACTACTATTATTCTGAACACTACTGTATGTACAGGCATAGACCTTAAGCATTTTCAGGGACTTGTCCTATTGGTGGGTTTGGTAATGCACAGCTGAGTCAAATGAGTGCCAATGGCATGAAAAGACCCATGACTTTTGATTCATTTCTTTTTTTCAACTTCTGTACCAATTAGCTGTAATTTAAATTTTCCTTGAAATGCTAATTAAATTTATTTGTATAACACCAAATCAAAGCATAAGTCACCCCAAGGTGCTTCAGAAAGGCAAGGTTTAACCTTAGCCACACCCCTTAGCAAGCATGTTAATGTCAGCATTATCTTCAATGTCTGACTTGAGGTGTTTAGAGTGTAACAATGAAAAGTGCTCAGTTTATAACTAAATAAAACACTAAGTGTTGAAGCAGCAGTCTGATTATTTCTTATAGGTTGTCTGGCGATGGACTGAGCCCTCTCACAGTTGTAGACGAGCTGCTGTAGTTTATTCCTGCAGTTGTTGAACAGATATACAGGTTGAATTTGCAATATTAATGAACAATCATGAGCATGCTGTGCAACATTAGTATAAATGGGGGGAAAAAAATGCTTGAAAGGGGAGGCATCATTAATTTTTAGTTGTCTACCTATTCCATTCTTAATTTAAAGATACAAACTGGAGCAAAATCAAAGCCCAGAATTTATTTTATATTTCACTTCTGTATCCATTCCATAATTTTACCCCTTGTCACCCTTTGAATTGTACTAGGAAGTTACATTTGTCACACTGGTTTTTAGGAAGTTTTAACATGTGGCTTCCAGCATAATTTATAAAGGTGAATCACACCCAGAAATGTATTTATTTTATTACATTTACAAATTAATTACTTACATTAATTTAATCATACCCTCTTTCAGTGTCATTGATTACACATTTAACAAGGTTTGTAATTTTCCCATCGACAAATATTACATAACTTAGTAAAGATAACTTATTAAACCATTTCTCTATGACTTTGTTTCCTTTCCACTGTGTTCAAAAGATCTTTGAGAGTTTTATCTGAGCAATATAAATTATTATCATCAGCCAACAAAACAAATTTTAGAAGTTTAGTCATTTTGCAAACATTTGTATACAAGTACATACAGACCTTGTGGTAACACCAGCTGATTTGAATAGGCTGCCAACCACCCGAAAGAAGCGGTCCGGCACGCCTGATCCTGATGTGTATGTAGACCAACCCAGAGGAATTCCTAAAGACTTCAAAGCTAGGAATGAGACTGCGTG
Organism: Thalassophryne amazonica; assembly: GCF_902500255.1. Taxonomy (NCBI): domain Eukaryota; kingdom Metazoa; phylum Chordata; class Actinopteri; order Batrachoidiformes; family Batrachoididae; genus Thalassophryne; species Thalassophryne amazonica. Next base: position 3,659,864 of record NC_047117.1, on the reverse strand, counting down.
AGGCTTTGAACGATCCTGCCCTTGATAACCTCAAATAAAATCACTGAAATAGTTGAACTGGGTGATTCTTTAACTACGGGCACTATTGGCCTTGTAAATATAATTTCCACCACACCATTGCCTTACAATATAAAGCACCTTGGGGCAACTGTTTGTTGTGATTTGGCGCTATATACATGTGCTCTGATGTCACTGTTTATCTCCATAGAAACTACCCAAACAATCTTTCATACAAACTGTTTAAAGGGACATTGCAGTGTTGTGGTGGAAATTACGGCAATAGTGTGGGACAACTACATTTTGTTTAAAAAATCACAACAGTTGTATGACATTGAATACCCCAATTATGTTTTGATTATTTTACTGATATTTTATTCAGAGATATTTTAAAACATTAGAAAAAATGTTTCTTTACCATTCATTTTTATCATTGAAGATCAAAAGTCTGGGTGTGGGACAAGCACAAAACGGCAATATTTGCATATAATGATGCTGAAAAAAGGTGAAAAAGTCATCATAGACTACTAGAACAAATTTCTTCACACACTTTCATTGTAAAGATAACTATGAAAGTGTGAAATTTACCCTTTTTTCTGTTTTTCATACAATATGATCAAAGGACATAAGTGCCCGTAGTCTAAGAATCACCCAACTACTTTTAGTATGTTCAGCAGAGATCCATCAGCAACACAGATGAAACTTTTCAGTTACAGGCATCCTGTCTGATGACATGTTAAAAAAAAAAATCACAGAACCTGATGGATGTTTCACCATAGCTGTGGCTGAATAAAAGGACTGAAGAAAACAAGCCAAAGATGACGCAGGTACAGTTAGTTAGTTAGTTTATTAAGATCCCCATTAGCCACTGAAAATCAGTAGCTATTCTTCCTGGGGTCCTTTAAAATTCATTACATTCATTTTTCAACACACACACAAAGTAGGACAGGTCTTCATGGTTAGGAATTTGGAAAATTGGGTTGTGACCTTATTTAGAATTGTCACATCAGCTTGGCCATGCTTATTGTTTTAATCATCTCTACTTAACAGCAGAATATCGTATTTATATTGTTGATGACCTCAATCCAGCACATCTAATGTATTTGTAAATGTATCAAGTTCTGGAAAAATTATTGTACTTTTTTCTTCTTGTAGCTGAGTATTTCCACAGGACTGTATCATATTTGGCCTTTTAAGTCTGTGTGTGGTTTACTCAGGTTTATATTTGCACTGAAAGGCTGCACCTTACCTTTCATTGTACTTGTTACAATTACAATATAGAATATGTATCTGCTGTTTTGTAAATCTTTAAATGAGGTTCAGCTGTGTGACATCACACACATATCTATCTTTAATCTGTGTGGGATCACTTCATGGACACGTGGCTTAATGCAGGGAGAAACCGTCAGGATGACCCCTTTGTTTTCATTTTGCTGCATGTACAGTTGGTTGGCTCAGTGATCAGCCAGATATAGGTATAAAGCAGAGAGAATGGTTGCATGATAGTCATCAAAATATTTTATACATGTTCATTTTAAGATGAGACAGAGTTTTCATAAATAGTCGTGAAAGGTTTTTGTTGTAGTTGCTGTGTAACCCCCACGTTTGACATAGAAAAATGCACATTTATCATTTGTACAGTATACAATTACAAGGAAGTGAAATGGTTAAAAATGAAAATCTTAAAAAAAAAAATAAGCTTGAGCAGAATTAGACCACTAATAGCTCTATATTATATATAAAAGTCAGATGTATGTGTGTATGTCTGCTTTTGACCTGTCTGTTGCCAAGCAACATCAACTATGGTGCCACCCTCTACCACCCCCCCACCACACCCCCTCAAAAAACTCAAATGTCTATAAGATCATACCCTGGCAATACCTGGTTACCCTGCTAATGTACACCAAACACACAAATCACACTGAGTTGATGTAAAAGGTGCATAAGGATGGTGCCCGCAATTAGCATCCCGCAAGCTCACTTTGTTCTACTGGTGGTTGCCACCTTTGATTTGCTTTGAGCTGGATAACGTGTTTGATACATAACTCAAATTTTGAGGGATTTTTTAGGATTAGTTTAAATTTTGAGCACATTTCACTGATTTTTTTTTTTCTCAAGGTGTTTGTAAAATTGTTTGTTGTGTTTCAGCTTGTTTGTTTGTTGAGCTAACCTGAAACTTGTGATTTTTGTCTACACCAACATCTTATGAATCCCACATTTATGTCAGTGAGCATATTAGAATTTATGATGGTAAAATGTTTAAACATTGCAGAGGTGTAAAATTTGCACTCATAGTGCAAATTATTATGCTGAATTTAAAACAGGTAAAAGGTGCAAGAACTTCAGAATTTCTCTTGAGTATTTGTTCATTTTTAAGGAACCAAAAGTAAGGAGACAAGTGGCTGTTTTGCCTCTGCCTGTTATCCCCTCTTAAAAAAAAGAAGTCTGATAAAAGCTCAACAGCTGATTTCAAGTGTTGCATATCTCTTGTAATTCTGGAAAATCAAACAATAAATCCACAGAGGAAATCTGTCTTCAGCAGGCCGTCCTGAAACGTGAATGCACGATGGAGACTCATGATATTCAGTGACACTCTGAATGCCTTGTAAGCTTCAGTGGTTGTGACAGAAAGACAGGCGTCGCAGAAGTCACAGACCTTGGAAAAATAGAGATTCATAAAAATAAGTGAAATTTAGGCTGTTTGTCAGATGTGGATGTGGTTAGCCTCATTTTAAAGCTGAGTATCTGCAATAAAGACTTCACAACTTTTAAGTCTGATAATGCTGTGGCAGCTAAAATATAACCAACCAGTGTCCATCTGCGACACCTCAAAGATTCCAGAGGATCCACCGAGATGACGTTGATCCGTGCTGAAGTCTGACACTTTCTCAACGTAGAGATTTACTGGAAATATTCAATATCATATTCAACATTATAGTAAATGTTAAAATCAACAAAACATCTGCTGCTATGTGTAAATAAATAAATACCCTCACTATGGGCAAAATTCAAAATAGATCGCAATACATTTGAAGAAATGAACAATGTTTCCAAGACATATCACTGTCAGATTCTGTTTTTACATCGGCACACTGACGTCCTGTTAAACACAATGTCGCTGTGCCCGCTGGGAATAGAACCACAGGGTTATTTCAGCAGACTGCCACCAGAGCGGCGCCCTCAGGCAGAGCAGTTAGTATTTCAAAGCAAAGTCAATATCATTGAGATGTGTGTGTGTGTGTGTGTGTGTGTGTGTGTGTGTGTGTGTGTGTGTGTGTGTGTGTGTGTGTGTGTGTGTGTGTGTGTGTGAGAGAGAGAGAGAGAGACAGGCAGTTTAGCAGCTCATATCAAAACACTGGCAAGTTAATTAGCGATAAAAATCATCTACAACAAACCTTTGATAAATTTAAGAGCTATTTTTCGTGTTTAACTGCTTTGTGAAACAGCCTGAGAATAAAACTTAAGGAATCTGAAAGTTAGAGGTGACACACCCATGATTTTCCACTTAGCCTGGCTGTTAGCCTTAAAATATTTAGTGACATCGCCCCCTGGTGGCAGAAGAACCAAACTCTCCAAAGCTGACTGGCACTGAGTGATAAGATTTGAAGTAACCCTTTAATGGAACAGTTTGAGCTCCAACAGATTATACAGTCGATGTGCAGCTGTCAGTGCTGCAGCTTCGTCTGTCCTCCGTCCCGCTGTCTGTCTGAAGGGTTTTGTTAGTCTCCTTGACACCTGTCTCCGCCTTCTTGTGACTGGGTGGTGTTGTCTGTCCCCGGAACACAAATCAATGATTATCATGAAACTGTCCACCATCAGAAAAATGAGCTCAGAGTTTTTACCTTTTTAGGGTTTTCAGGAATTCTCTGCTCCCAGTTCCTGAAATAGAAACAGATGATCTTGATTCAGACCAAATGACATGTTTTGAAAACTATATTTATTGATCCATTTTCTCTTTCTGAGATAATGCAAACAGGAGCATAATTCATCCAACAGCCTTTTCACGTTGTCCAAAATTCCCCCAATAACGTCAGCTTTTTGATGATTAAAGACAAAGTGGGTGAGTGCATAAAAAAATCTTTTAAATTCCAGACTCCAGCACTTTAATATTCACTTTAGTCTGATTTTTATTGGGCAGGTGTGCAGCACTAAACCGGATCATTACTGAAAAAATAAAAGCTTCAAGACCTGTTCTTTATTCAGGGTTATATCCGAACGATCACCCTTCTCTCGCTGAGTCCTAGCCTCCGAGTCGGCCTTCTCTCATCAGAGTTGCCCTTCTGTCACTGTGTTCTAGCCTCTACTAGGTTGCACTAATCATTTCAAAGGTCACTGAGGTTGGGATTTAGATTAAATTTTTTTTTTCTTTGTCTTTGTTTCGAAAACTTACGTGGAACCTTCAGTGTCTCGGTTGATGTACAAACTCTGACCATCCAACTCCTTCATAAATCTGTTCTTCCTCCTGAACCTGATGACAAACAAATGTGTAAACTAGACATTGCAGAAAGTGATGTATTAAAGCATTTCTTTTCCTGATCTACATTTTTGTTACAATAAGCAGCAAAAGGCCTCACTGATATTTCAAACCTTACAGCCTCACAGCTAAGCGATCTGTGACAAACCCTGTCAAGGTGAACAAGAACTGACACAGAACTTGTGACATTTTGCAGATCACATAGTTATTACAATTTAAAATTAGCAATCGTCTATATGAACGTGGGTGCAAAAAAAATAGCTATAATGGAAGATGCAGGTGTGAAGCAACCTGCTGGTTTTTCTCACCAGATGATCAGGAAAGCTATGATGAATAATCCTAACATGCTCAGCGCCAGCATGACACTCAGAGCAATGACTGTAGTCTGGTCGGAGGCAGGGCTTGTGGTCTTCTTCACTATGTCATATTGAAGCCCCTCCCCAAATATTTTCTCCAGCTCCTGCTTTACAAGTGCTGATTGGTCCTGCAGTTTCCTAGAAGATCACATTGATTATTATTATTATTTTAAACTTGTCATTCATCGGTCTGCGTGATCCACTCACGATCACTTAACAAATGAAAACTCGTACTTTGTAATGTCTTGTGGTGAAACGACCTGCCCTCCGTCAAATGCGATGAAGCTAACCAAAGTCAGTGAAATTGCCGTTGACATTCTGGACTGAACAGTTTCTCTGATCGTGGCTGATACCTCGATGATGTTCACTGTCCAGCCGAGGGCGGTGCTGAGAGACCTGAGAGGGGAAAATAATGAATTAGAATGTCAAAACAAAAAAAAAGCCCTGCATCACAGAACAAACTTGATTGGGCCTTTCTTACATCTCAACTTCAGAAAGTTTCTTCTCCACATCGTTTGCGGGTTGGTTGAGTGAGATGGTGACAACATCGTCACTGCTGGCGCTGCCCTTTACTGTCACCTGGTGGAAGCAGCAGAATGCGAGGTGTGTTGGTGATGCAGGTCAACAATTCATCCATTCATTGATTATTGAATTAATTACCAACTATTTTGGTAATCAAATAATCATTTTGTCTTCTTTGTTAATGTCCAGAATTGTCTGATTTCAGCTTCTGAAATATTTTCTGCTTTCTTTCCTCCTTTCTGACAGTAAATAAAATATCTTTGGGTTGTGGACACACGTGTGTGTATAATTCATTTTTATTAACAAAATATAAATAAATATTTTAACTGTTCTAGTTGGTCAGTGTATCATAAAAAGCAACGCAACCAAAGAATATATAAAAATCCACCGGCAACAAACCATTTCTTTGCAACAAAGCAAATTATTCTGCCATGCCGCCCCCCCGCCCCCCCCCCCCCCCCCCCCCCCCCCCCCCCCGTATAGCTCTGGACCAACTTTGGGGACTACTGGAATAATCAATCAATCAGTCAATCAATAGAAAAGTAATCGTCAGCTGCACTCCCTAGTTGACTTGATTCTGCTGTTTTGTGATTTGAAATGTGAATTCTAAAATGGTAAATGGACTGCATTTATAACGCGCTTTTCCATCTGCATCAGACGTTCAAAGCGCTTTACAATTATGCCTCACATTCACCCCAATGTCAGGGTGCTGCCATACAAGGTGCTCACTACACACCGGGAGCAATAGGGGATTAAAGACCTTGGCCCAAGGGCCCTTAGTGATTTTCCATTCAGGTGGGGATTTGAACCCAGGATCTTCTGGTCTCAAGCCCAACACCTTAACCACTAAACCATCACCTCCCCCAGTTCTAGATATTTTCTGACTAAAATTCTGTTCTTCCTGTTCCACTGTAAATATTCTGATAAGTTGTAATGATGTGGGTCGGTCATCTGGTACCGATTATTGAACATGTAAATGAATCTGTGTTCTGCTGCAGGATGTTTTCCACACTCGCCTCCACTGTGGCTGTAGCCTGCTTTCCTTTGGGGTCAGAAACCATCACCTCCAGTGTGACCTCCGTCCCAGCCAGACTGCTCACAGAGACCACGTACACCTGACCCGAGGACGTCTCCACGTCAAAGTTGGTATTCTTTATCAGACTGTACTTCAGCCGAGTCTCGTCCCCGACATCCGGGTCTGATGCCTGTGGAAAATGCAGAGGGATGATCAGGGAGTGGTCGTCACCCCACAGTCACACGGTCACCAAAAACATTATGTAAAGATGATAGAGGGCGATGACGAGGCCTGAGTTCTCAGTTCTTAATTTAGAGATGCACCACCCTGAAATTACTCTTCGTTCCACAGCAAACTAGTTTCAGCTGCAGCGTGTCGGTGAAAGTCTCCTAATGGTGGCCTTGGTTCTGACTAACAGATGGTCATTTGGAACCCGTTTCTAAGGCAACAATCACTTTTTCAAAATGTTTCAAAATTTGGTATCTTTATGTTAGTGCAGGTCCTGCTGTCACAACTGTGAGCTGAAATGAAAATCGAACGTATTGCAAACCATCAAAACTAGACATTTCAGAATGGATCAAAGTGGGATGTTCTTGGATGATGTAGCGTAAAGCTGTGATCAAACAGCCAACATCTTAAGCTTGCATTAAGATGAGGCCATTGAGTTTCTTCAAAGAAAGATAAACTCCATACAGCTAGGCTTGGTATATCTCCAGGTGTCAAAGAGGAGACGCTCTAAGCCATGCACAGCTTGGATCTGTCAACAAACCCCCCACCACACTCAGGATTTAAGATTACCCAAAGAACATTCCACACGGAGCTGCGAATTCTTATCAGCACCCCAAACCAGATGCAACTCAACTCCCCTCTCACATAAAAAAACCTCCACAGAAAGACACTTTCTTCACCAAAAGTCCTAAAAAGAGGTTTTTCACACTAGACTCAAAAGAAAACAGCTCACTGATTGATTGCCTGTCGATTATGGAAAGGTTTCTTGGGTTGAAATTGACTAAATATTATGTTTTATTCATCTCTGCTAGATAAAGCCAAATCTAACCATGGAACAAGAGTGACCCCTGTGGGACGATTTGGGAAGGACAGGAATGATTTCCTGCAAGACTCAAAATCCTAACCACATTTTAAAAAGGAAATTTCATTGTATGGTTGTAACAAAAGAACAAAACAAAAAGAGAAAAGGAAACATGTCACTCTTTTCTATTTATGCATGAAAGTATTATATTTGATGTGTTATACTCTGTTCATTGGGGAATGTTTACTTAGTGTGTTCTTATATATATATATATATATATATATATATATATATATATATATATATATATATATGTATGTGTGTGTGTGTGTGTGTGTGTGTGTGTGTGTGTGTGTGTGGTATATAATTCCAGGTAAACCAGTTACAAGATTTATTCTGCAGGACTTGGTTTGGTTTCAAAGCGGAATGTTGGAGCCATGCTGATTTATATGTATAAAATTAGACAAAGGAAACTCCTGAAACTACGTTACCCAGAATTCTTGGGGGTGAAGCTTATTAAACCTTTAAAAGAGCTCCCGTTCTTTGTTCTTCTCTCTTACGCTTCCCTCTTTTCTCTTGCTCTTTTCCTCTCTTCACTTTCCTGCATCTTGCCGTGCGCTTCTTGAGTCTAAAGACGCGCCTGGCCGTCAACAAAATTTATGACTCTTTGTTAAAAGCCACGTGCTACTTAAACTCCTTTTTATTTTGCACAATTACATTTTCGACAGATAAATTTTGCAACTTTTGTCAAGTTAAACGCGCCGGCACATTTAACTTCCTTTTTCAAATTTTCAAATTAAAACCATTTCTTTTTCAAACTCCAAATTGCTTTCACGAACATTTTTCTTCTAAAGTCAGCTATTTTTGCATTGAGTTCTGATTTGACCAAGCTTCCAAAAGACGACGAAGAAAGAAGATTTTTTGATTTTTGATAGAGAATAAAGACGCTCAAACCTTTATTCTGACAAGCCAGATTCCAGGGCGCTGCAGAGAAAAACATCCAGGTCAGCTGAGACGTTCAACAGCAACTTGAACTGCCGCTGTGAAACCACAGCACAATAACAGAAATCATCCCCGCCACTGACGAGACTGAGCGGGTCGGACTGGCAGAGCCTCTTTGTCAAGGTCCCTGACGAAGCTGTGTGGCGGACAGAGCGTCGACTGAACCAGACGTTTCCAACATCGGACCTCACGGAGACCCGCTGCACTGTGCAAAGTAAGACCGGCCTATGTTGTCAGATAAACGGAGTGGCTTTATTTAACTCTATTCAAAATCATTAATCTTCTCTCAGGTTAACAAATACCAAAGTAAATCACCGGTTAAATTAGGACGAATCTTACTCCTAAAACTCCCGCTACGAAACCAAACTATCAGAACATCATATAAGCATTGCTCATTGAATGTCGTCATCATTAATTTGCTCACTGTGATATGTCCTGTGATTTAACTCCTGCCAGAGTTAAATAAATATCTTAAACGTGTGAATTTGTCTGTGATTTTTAAATGGTTTTACAGAGGGTGTCGGATCTGACCTGCGGAGCTCATCCTTTAGAAACTGAGACTGATTAATTAAATTGAGATTAATCAATTAATGCATGTTTAAACTAAAACTACCTATACTTTGAACTAGGTGGTGCCCCGAGGTAAAATTATCCACAAGTGATAATTTTCAATATTCCAAAACATTATTATATTCATCCTGTGGCTTTTCCCTACAATGATCTCTGGTAATAAAACACTAGTTATTTAAAAATAAAAATAAAAAATCCTGAAAGCAGCCTTAAAGGTCGTTCTGTGGAGACTGTGAAATTTTCCTGAAATAGATTTTAGCACATGAGACAAAGCAGGATAAATGAAAAGGAAGCAGACTGAAGGGTGTGTGATCTGTACCGGTGTCCAGACTAGGGGCCAGTGGCATCACACATTATGAGATCAGTGGGACGGCTTCTCCTCTGTCACATGAAGCCACAGGTAACACAGGAATTAGACCCCTTCAGTTTGCATACCAGGAACATATGTGAGTGGAGGACGCTGTGATCTATATGCTGCACCGGGTACGTGTCTACTTGGAGGAGTTTGGTTCCAATCTGAGGATTATTGTTTGTTTTTTTTTACTTTTCCAGTGTGTTTACCCCCCATACTAAGAAATAAGCTTGAAAGTATGGGCTCAGAGCTGCCAACTGACCTGCATTGGATGGTATTTACCCCGTGTGTCCCACATGAGTCTGTGTAGAACCCTCATAGTCCCGCAGTTGTGTGGGTTGGGCACACCCCGAACCCTCCGGTAATGCTTCGGCTTGCGGCCATGCGTAGGTGTCCTGCATTGGTAGATTCACATGTTGGCAGGTATTGTGGGTGTGGCCCCATCCTTATCTTCTTAGATTATGGACTATGTCACATCAAGACCACGGTTTGTAAGGTTGGGGACTGGTGTTTCAGAGACACTAGAGAATAGCACGGGGGCCCCACAGGGGTCAGTTTTGGCTCCGCTCCTGTTCACACTGTACACATCTGACTTCAAATACAACTGAATCTTGCCACATTCAGGAGCTTTCAGATGATACCGTTGTGGTGGCAAATGTGTGAAGTGGACAGGAGGTGGAACACAGGGACCTCGTGGAAGCCTTCAGTGATTTGGAGCATTAAGAATGACCTCCTCCTGAACATCACCAAGACTAAGGAGATCAAAGTCTATGGGGGGGAAGGGTTATTGGGGTTGTCCAGTTTTCTTTGCTTACACTATGCAGCACTTTTAATTTCATTCATTTCTGTATACTTTGTAAGTGGCGTGTGTTTTTTAGATGGTTGTGTTTTGATTTATTGGATATCTGAATTTCCCTTTGGGGATGAATAAAGTATCTTCTATCTATCTGAAATCATGTCGGACGTCTGCCTCCATCATCAAGACATAAAGGAAAAAAAGATTCGCAGCTCAAGAGGAGGAGATTTTTACAGGCATAAACAATCAAACATAAACCAGTTTCACATTCAGCTGCTTTGTAATCATGTTAGAAATAAAGTGAAATCTTAAATGATCTCAATATGGCTTCATTAAAAATGCTAAATACCTCATGTGTTCTTTTTCTGTGTTCATCTTAACATTATTTCATTGCAGCTGAATACAAACCTTGTCTTTTTACAGCAGCACTTGAATGCAAGACCAAAATAAATAAATATATTTTTTAATTTTTTGCATTATTATTATTTATTGATTGATTGCATTGGTGCAGGAATGTTCAACAAAACAATAACTAATGAAATAATGTGATGGTGCATTTTAAATGTCTTCTTGTTGAAGATAACATTTTTTACTTCTAAGTTTTAAATGTTATCAACTTAACTTTAAATGGTAAATGAACTTATATTTATATAGCGCTTTTCCATCTGCATCAGATGCTGATGCAGATAATGCGTCACATTCACCCTGATGTCAGGGTGCTGCACTCACTACACACCAGGAGCAATCAGGGATTAAGGACCTTGCCCAAGGGCCCTTAGTGATTTTCCAGTCAGGCTGGGATTTGAACTGAGGATCTTCTGGTCTCAAGCCCAACACCTTAACCACTAGACCATCACCTCCCCCCTTTACTCACTTACTTTACTCATGATCAGTGAACCCAGATGGATTCAACCCGACGGCACCAATGAAACTGTGTTTGATTGATGAGTTTCTGTCTGTAGGGGGCGTGAAACTGTGTGACGTGTTCACAGGTAAATGTTTACCTGGACTTGGACGACTGGCGTTTTATACGGGGCGATGCTGAAGATGGACGCCGTGTAGCTGTCAGGGATGAACTGTGGCGCCTCATTCATGTCCTCCACCTGAACTTTGACCTGTGTGACAGGTAAGAGCTTTTAATATTAAAATGAGAAATTGTTCTTTGAAAAAAATGTCTTTCAGTGCTGAACAAGAAACTTTCTTGATGCATCGTGCCAACGTTTCTGTGTTTTAACAACGCACACACACAGAGTGGTGACAGGGTTAGGGTCCTACCGTAGCCACGGCTGATGTGGGGGGGATCCTGGTGTCCACCGCCTTCACCTCCAGGATGTACCACTCCTGGCTTTCCTTGTTCAGTTGCGTTTTTGTCTGGATGGCTCCGCTGGTGTTGATGGAGAACAGGTCTGTGTACGTTTTCAGTGAGTATCTGACATCATAAAGGTCGCTTCCTGACGACGCCGTGACTCTTCCCACCATCGCCCCCGCAGGCTGATTCTCAGGCACGCTGAGGTTGTAGGAGGGGCTGAGGAAGGCCACGCCCTCCACTAGACTGGCAATCTTGAGATTGACCACGACTTGGGCTAAAAGACGACACACAGTCTTACTGTCCACACGCTTAAAAAAAACCCTTGTTTATTGGTGATCTTAAAGTCTGTCAGAGTCTCAGCTCGCTGTTTGTTGTTTGGACCTTTAGGGTCACGCCCACCTGTTGAGTTCAGAGGAGGCTGCCCGCCGTCCTCTGCCATGGCGGTCAGCACGAGTGTCGTGTCCTTTGTGACCTCAGTAAAGTTAGAGGTTAAGGTCACGGCCCCGGTCTCTGCATCTAAAGCCAAATATGGAGTGTTTCCGGCAATGAAGCTGCAAGAGCAAAAAAAGTTTGAACTCAAATGTCTTTTTAAAAATTGTTTGGGTTTTTTTTCGGTCTGTCAGTGAAGACGGGTGTCTAGAATTGTGTAAACATTCTAGAACATAGGTGTCAAAATGATTCCAGAACAGGCCGAGAGGGGGTGAAGGTTTTCTTTGTAACCACCGACTCCAGCAGGTGATTAACATCACTTTGATCAGATGGGACAAGTTCATCAATGAAATCAGCAGCGTTGCCACAGTTACTTTGAAAAAGTGATCCAGTTACTGAGTACTCCTTGAAAAAGTAACTTAGTTACTTTACTGATTACTCAGATTTAAAAGTAACCAAATTATATAACTAGTTACTCAGTTAGTTAGTTTCAGCAGCTGCTGGTGGAGTTGAAACCTGCACCCTCTTGGTCTGTTCTGGAATCAGTTTGATGCCTGTGTTCTCGAGCAGGGGTCACCAACCCTGTTCCTGGAGAGCACCTGCCCTGCATGTTTTCCACGTCTACCTACTCGAGTCACACCTGAGCTCACCGCCAGCTCTTGATTGGCTGAGCACACCTGATAGAGTTAACTGTCTGGGAGTGGAAGAGGGAGAGTTAGAACACAAGCAGGGAACAGGGTTGGTGACCCCCTGCTCCAGAACATCAACCTGGTCCACACTCACTTGAGTTTGGAGACATTATTACATTTTTGCATCAGACTGAAGACAGTAAAAACAAAGCATCGGTGTGACGTCGCTGTGCAGGCGTGAGCTGACCTGTAGGCGATGGCCGCGTTGTCGCCGATGTCTTTGTCGGTGGCGCACAGCGTCAGCAGCAGCTTCCCCTCCTTGGCGTCTTTCAGCAGGATGCTGCTGACGTAGCTGCTGGCGTTGAACTGCGGTCGGTTGTCGTTGACGTCAGTGACGTTCACTCTGATGGTGGTGAAGTTCTGGTGCACAAAGTTCATGTTAGTAAACTGCGTTCAGATTGTTGTGGATCAGTCAGGATCGCTGATACACTTTGTTCATTTGAAGGTTTACTTATGATGTCATTTCCATGGTCCAAAGTATGGGTCATATCCATTAATTTGTTAGTGACCCTATGCACCAGTGAAACGGTGAGCGGGGTGTCATGTTCTCTAGTGTGTGTGTGTGGGTGTGTGTGTTTGTGGACAAGATAACTGAAAAACGACTTTATGGATTTCCTTCCAACTTGGTAGGAATATTACTTGGATAGACATCTAGAACTGGTTAGATTTTGGACTAATTTGGTAAAAAAAAAAAAAAACATTCAAAAAATCTCAACAACTAAGAAGCCTCAATGGATCAAACATTGTGGGATTTTAAATAAAGAAAGGAAAGAAATTTATTACAATAAAAAACATGAAGAGTTGATTAGATTTTGGTATAGTTTTAACAAAGGTCAAAGTTGAGAAAAACATGGTCTGAAAAACTGTGTGTTTACAGGAGATTTGAAGTCATGTGTCATGGTATCTGTAGTTGCTCACACCTCTCTCTGTGGGACGCCTCTGTCCACGGCCTGAATGATCAGGTCGTAAGTGTCTCTGCTCTCCCGATCCAGAACGCCGACAGCCAGCAATGTCCCATTCTGCAACACAGGAAGTCCACACACAGTGCCACAGGAAGTCCACAGACACGCACACACACACGGTGCCACAGAAAGTCCCCCCCCCCCCCCCACACACACACACACACGGTGCCACAGAAAGTCCCCCCCCCCCCACACACACACACACACGGTGCCACAGAAAGTCCCCCCCCCCCCCCACACACACACACACACGGTGCCACAGAAAGTCCCCCCCCCCCCCACACACACACACACACGGTGCCACAGAAAGTCCCCCCCCCCACACACACACACGGTGCCACAGAAAGTCCCCCCCCCACACACACACACACGGTGCCACAGAAAGTCCCCCCCCCCCCACACACACACACACACACGGTGCCACAGAAAGTCCCCCCCCCCACACACACACACACACACACGGTGCCACAGAAAGTCCCCCCCCCCCCACACACACACACACGGTGCCACAGAAAGTCCCCCCCCCACACACACACACACACGGTGCCACAGAAAGTCCCCCCCCCCACACACACACACGGTGCCACAGGAAGTCCACACACACACACACACACACGGTGCCACAGGAAGTCCACACACACACACACACACACACACACACACACACACGGTGCCACAGGAAGTCCACACACACACACACACACACACACACACACACGGTGCCACAGGAAGTCCACACACACACACAAATCAAATCAGTTTTATTTCTGTAGCGCCAAATCACAACAAACAGTTGCCCCAAGGCGCTTTATATTGTACAGTCAAAACGACCCCCTGTGAGCAAGCACTTGGCGACAGTGGGAAGGAAAAACTCCCTTTTAACAGGAAGAAACCTCCAGTAGAACCAGGCTCAGGGAGGGGCAGTCTTCTGCTGGGACTGGTTGGGGCTGATGGGAGAGAATCAGGAAAAAGACATGCTGTGGAGGGGAGCAGAGATCGATCACTAATGATTAAATGCAGAGTGGTGCATGGGACAGCTCAGGTGGGACGGTTTGGAGACAAAGTCAGAGAGGCGAGATTGAGATGGTTTGGACATGTGCAGAGGAGGGACCCAGGGTATATAGGGAGAAGGACGCTGAGGATGGAGCCACCAGGCAGGAGGAGAAGAAGGAGGACAAAGAGGAGGTTTATGGATGTGTTGAAGGAGGACATGCGGGTGGTTAGTGTGACAGAGGAAGATACAGAGGACAGGGTGAGATGGAAACGATTGATCTGCTGTGGCGACCCCTAACGGGAACAGCCAAAAGACAAAGAAGGTGCATACAGAGCAAAAAGGGAGAAAGAAATACTCAGTGCATCATGGGAACCCCCCAGCAGTCTAAGTCTATAGCAGCATAACTAAGGGATGGTTCAGGGTCACCTGATCCAGCCCTAACTATAAGTTTTAGCAAAAAGGAAAGTTTTAAGCCTAATCTTAAAAGTAGAGAGGGTGTCTGTCTCCCTGATCTGAATTGGGAGCTGGTTCCACAGGAGAGGAGCCTGAAAGCTGAAGGCTCTGCCTCCCATTCTACTCTTAAAAACCCTAGGAACTACTAGTAAGCCTGCAGTCTGAGAGCGAAGCGCTCTATTGGGGTGATATGGTACTATGAGGTCCCTAAGATAAGATGGGACCTGATTATTCAAAACCTTATAAGTAAGAAGAAGAATTTTAAATTCTATTCTAGAATTAACAGGAAGCCAATGAAGAGAGGCCAATATGGGTGAGATATGCTCTCTCCTTCTAGTCCCCGTTAGTACTCTAGCCGCAGCATTTTGAATTAACTGAAGGCTTTTTAGGGAACTTTTAGGACAACCTGATAATAATGAATTACAATAGTCCAGCCTAGAGGAAATAAATGCATGAATTAGTTTTTCAGCATCACTCTGAGACAAGACCTTTCTAATTTTAGAGATATTGCGCAAATGCAAAAAAGCAGTCCTACATATTTGTTTAATATGCGCTTTGAATGACATATCCTGATCAAAAATGACTCCAAGATTTCTCACAGTATTACTAGAGGTCAGGGTAATGCCATCCAGAGTAAGGATCTGGTTAGACACCATGTTTCTAAGATTTGTGGGGCCAAGTACAATAACTTCAGTTTTATCTGAGTTTAAAAGCAGGAAATTAGAGGTCATCCATGTCTTTATGTCTGTAAGACAATCCTGCAGTTTAGCTAATTGGTGTGTGTCCTCTGGCTTCATGGATAGATAAAGCTGGGTATCATCTGCGTAACAATGGAAATTTAAGCAATACCGTCTAATAATACTGCCTAAGGGAAGCATGTATAAAGTGAATAAAGTTGGTCCTAGCACAGAACCTTGTGGAACTCCATAATTAACCTTAGTCTGTGAAGAAGATTCCCCATTTACATGAACAAATTGTAATCTATTAGATAAATATGATTCAAACCACCGCAGCGCAGTGCCTTTAATACCTATGACATGCTCTAATCTCTGTAATAAACGTTTATGGTCAACAGTATCAAAAGCAGCACTGAGGTCTAACAGAACAAGCACAGAGATAAGTCCACTGTCTGAGGCCATAAGAAGATCATTTGTAACCTTCACTAATGCTGTTTCTGTACTATGATGAATTCTAAAACCTGACTGAAACTCTTCAAATAGACCATTCCTCTGCAGGTGATCAGTTAGCTGTTTTACAACTACCCTTTCAAGAATTTTTGAGAGAAAAGGAAGGTTGGAGATTGGCCTATAATTAGCTAAGATAGCTGGGTCAAGTGATGGCTTTTTAAGTAATGGTTTAATTACACACACGGTGCCACAGAAAGTCCACACACGGTGCCACAGAAGGTCCACACGCACGCACGCACACACACACACAGACACGGTACCACAGAAAGTCCACACACGGTGCCACAGAAAGTCCACACGCACGCACGCACACACACACACAGACACGGTGCCACAGAAAGTCCGCACACACGGTGCCACAGAAAGTCCGCACACACGCACGCGCACACAGACACACACACACACAGACACGGTACCACAGAAAGTCCACACACACAGTGCCACAGGAAGTCCACACACACTGAGCTGAATGCTCGTGTTCCGCCGCTCTTCTCAAAACAACACATGGTTCGCGGCTGCGTTACTTTATGATTCAGCAGACCTTGTGTCCACTGTTACATCACTATCGTCCATGTGGTGGGAATTCGTTAAGGTTTTGTTTGATGTTGGTGCATGATGCCAATCATCTTGAAATCTGTTTGCATTTGTTTCTGTGTGTTAATGTAAAATCATCATCGTCCGATAGATGTTCACTCATCTGTTCGGCATAAACCCAAGAATGTTTCAGCTTTGTGTATCATAATGGAACCATAACCAACGCAGACTCATTCCTGGTCAGAACGTTCTGTACTACAAACTCTGTTGTGCACACTTACTACCCCCTACTGGTTTTAGAAAGATCATGACACTGAGCAGCTCATTATGAGGGTAATGACAGTAATGATTTAGTCAGCTGACACTTAAACAGGATTCCAGCCAAATTCTGAACTGAGTGAGTGGCCTTTGACCTGATGGGCGGAGTTAACTGTTTGTTGGTCTCACCTTTGTGAATCTGAAGAGGGGGTGTGGTGAAGCGAGGGAGATGGTGACCTCTCCGTTGGGGCCGAGGTCAGCGTCTGTGGGCACGATGGTGTAAATCTCACTTGGAGTCTCGGAGTAGTTTCCCTCAGAGATCGGCAGGGAGTCCGGGAGGACGGGGAACTGCGGTGTGTTGTCGTTATAGTCCAGGACCGTGACGTTGAGCTGAGCTGTGGCGTTCAGACCATCAGAGACCTGATCCACTGCCACCACCTGCACACGGACGCAAAGCAGGAACTGAGTTGCTGGTCGCTTCTCAGCTTTCTAGAATCTTTTACTGCATCTCTTTGCAAATCTGATCAAGAATTCACAAATATTTCTGCATCTTGCAAAGAAAGTAACAGGATCTCTCACACACACACACACACACACGACCTCAAGTTTCTCAGAGTGTGAAGCTGTTCAGCAGTAAAGCAGTGAGAGGTTTCACAGCAGGAAACGTGCAGATTTCCCACATTTGCTTCATTCCAAAGGGGGAAAATCAGCACTTATTCTACGAACACTTTCACATTCAAATGATGTTAGTGGTGAAGTTGTGACTCGGTTGTTTAGTTTATTTCAGTGATATTAGTTTCTTGTTTCTAGTTTCACATCCACATGGTGAATAATTGGGTCAATTATCTGAGCTCAATCATGATTTGTTAAAAAGTTATGGCTGGAAATCTGCCTGTTTTAACAGCAAATTTGTGTCAAAAAAGTAAGTGCATATTTCAAATTGCACTGTTATAAAATATTGTCCTACTGTTTATAATTTAATATCTATCTATCTATATATGTGTATGTTTTAAAATTAGATACAATGTTGCAGCAGTGTTCATGGTGAAAAACATGGTTTGTTAAAACTTTTGTCCCCTCCAAGACAACGAAGTGCGGGGACAGATTTGGACAGGATTTTTGGACAGGTGAACACATCAGAGTCCAACTTCAAATATATTCCTGCTTTTGTTCAAGATTTGTTTCAATGATGGTACATTATCTAAGTAGGATGTACTTTATTTTTGACCCCCTGTGACACATTTTGGGTCCCCTTTAATGTGACAGTGTCCATTTAACAACATTCATTGCGCTGTCACTCACCACAAAGCAGCTCACAGTGTTCATAACCCCACCTGCTCATCGTGGGAGTGTTGGTCTTAAAACGAGGCGTAGTGTTTGCTCTATTTATATGGTGCAGTATTCATGTACAGTAGTCGTCCAAAAGTACTGGGTCACTTGATAGTTCACACATTTTAATTTGTTTATGCTATTTCAAATACAAAAAATAAATCAGGACTCAAGATAAAAAATTCTAAAATTATCTTCCACACATTTTAATTTGTTTATGCTATTTCAAATACAAAAAATAAATCAGGACTCAAGATAAAAAATTCTAAAATTATCTTCCTTAAACTCAAACTCAAAGTAAATCTCTACAACTTGATATAAATGAATTAAAATATAAATGCCAAAATGATGGGTTGCACAAGTAAAATGGGAAAGACAAGACCTGAAAGTTCAGCTACAGTTTACCAGAAGCTATATCTGAGATGCCTGGATTTTATGTTTTGATGAAAGAAATTCTTCCTCTGCTGCACTTCATCATAAAACTAGATAACCGGTGTTATAAAATTCAAAACACACACTGTGCACAATGTCTCCAATCACAGCCACAGAAGCCTGTAAATTCTTCTAGGTTGTCTGGGTGTCTTGGTGGCTTTCCTCACTCTTCTCCTTCTTGCACAGTCACTCAGCTTGTGAGAACTGTCGACTCGACACAGATTGACCACAGTGTCATACTGTTTGTGTTTCTTCATAACTGATGTCAGTAAAGTGTTCCATTACTTATGCAACCCATCATCTTGACTGTAATATTTTTAATTACTTTGTGTCAAGTTGTAGAGATTTACTTTGAGTTTGAGTTTATGGAAGATAATTTTAGAAATGTTTATACTGAGAAGCCTGATTTACTTTTTGTATTTGAAATGGCATAAACAAATTAAAATGTGTGAAATATCAAGTGGCCCAGTACTTTTGGATGGCTACTGTATATATAGACTATATATAAAACCCATTCAACTGAATGAAAAAGTGTGTCCAAACTTTTGACTGGTTTTGTGTGTGTATTTATATAACTATATAAATATCACATATATCAGAATTTGTTTTTTCATGTACTTCAGAAGATACAGATTGTGCTGCATTTTTGATGCGAACAGATAAAAGCTGTCAGATAAGAGTCTCTGTTGTACCTGTAATATGTAACTGTCCTTTGTCTCTCGGTCCAAAGTCACATCCTTCAGTGAAACCACACCTTGTTTGCTGATGTCAAAAGTGTCGCTGGTGTAGACGAAGAAGCCATTAGAGAATCCTCCCTGCAGGACAAGGTAACTTTAAACAATGGATTAGACTCAAAGGTCAGAGTTCAGCATCACCTCTCATACTATCAGAAATATTAGAATTTGCAGTAGCAGGTTTCGTCATCATAGAGGATTCAGACTCATGACAACCAAAATTAGAACTGAAATGCATCGAACATCAAACATAGCAAACATGTGGCTGAGTGGACTCTGTCTTCCAATTTTCACCTTCATACATAAAAAGTCTTTGTCCAGACGTCACATCCACTGAGGTTTGGCCCTCTGGTGGCCACATTGAGAATTGAAACGCATGCACCCATGAATTTGTCTGAGAATTTCAAGAGGTGACCTTGAGTACCAAGTTACACTTTGATGCACAAACTCACATACACATCAACCGCATCCAAACACACACACACACACGGATTCAAATGTTTCTGAGACCTGCTTTGCCTTCAGTGATGCACGTAAACACTGTAGCATGGAAGCGTGATTTTCTGTTGATATGTAGCTCACCTCATCTCGATCAGTGACCTCCAGGGTCAGGATGGAGGCTCCACTGGGCAGGTTCTCAGGGACGGCCACATTGTATCTTTCCTGACTGAAGTGAGGTGGATTGTTGTTCACGTCTTTCACTTTCACCACCACAGAGCATTTCCCAACTAGCAGAGGCGTCCCCCCGTCGGTGGCCTGCACCATCAGAGTGTAGCCGTTCACCCTACTGTAGTCCAGAGGCTGATCCAGCAGCAGGGTCCCGGTGGAAGAGTTCACCACAAAGACAGGGAGGTCTGAAGGAGGAGTTTGCTGGAGAATGCTGTAAGTCACTGTCCCGTTTGCACCTTCATCAGGATCAACAGCTGATACATTGAGCACGAAGGTATCCAGGGGCTCCGTTTCTAACACTTCAGCCTGGTACTCAGTCTGAGAAAACACTGGCTTGTTATCATTAACATCAGCTAGTCGGACCTGCAGGCTGGCTGTGGCCGACCTGACTGGACGACCCTGATCTTCAGCCACCACCAGCAGGCTGTACTCTGCTTTGGTCTCTCTGTCGAGTTCAGCAGCCACATGGACCACGGCAGATACAGGATCCACAGAGAACCTCCCCTCACCACCTCTCAGTGAGTACCTTATCTCCCCGTTGAAGCTGCTGTCTTTGTCTGTGGCGCCAACAACAGTAACATTGGACCTGATTTTGAGGTTCTCTGGAATGACTGTTGTCATGTTACTGGACTCAAAAACAGGACTGTTGTCATTGATGTCTGTGACTTGGACCTCCACGACTGCGGTGTCGCTGTTGACGCCGTCTGAGATGGAGATATCCACAGAGTAGTTGTGCGGACCCTCATCGTAGTCCAGCTTCTTCTTCGTGATAAATTCACCACTGGATGAGATGTTGAACAGATCGTTTTGTGTGTTAACGTGGAGCATCAGATCCTCTGAAGCTACTGCCTGGAATTTAACCTGAACATACAAAGATGAGTTGGAGAGCGTAAAGTTTATTTCACAGATTGCTGATGTGGAATTTGTTCATACTGAATTGTACAAATGTGACCAAAAATTTAAAGTTGGTTTAAACTGATGGGAAAGAATGTGAAGTTGATTATGACTCATTCTGACCAACACTCAGGTCCTCAGTGACTAAATGGACTCTGTGTGTTTGATTGTGAACATTGTATTTGTAACCAGTTTTGAGATGTTTACCTGCAGGACTAAAGTGCCGGGGTTCTGCTCTTCTTCTATGGTGCCAATGTAGCGTTTTTGTAAAAATTGTGGATTTGAATTTCCAGGAGCTCGAATGTCCACCTGTACTGAGGAAGAGCGAGGCGCAACACCTCCTAGAGGAGACATGGAGGAAAACAAAGGTGTGCTCATTCGAGTTTCAGTCACCTTTTTTTCTTCTGTCTTGATTTAAATCTCCAAGTTATTCTTTGGACATGCACAGTGATCACATGTAGGCCTCATCACCAGATTTTTTTATTTTTTTAATTTGTGCACTCTGATTGGCTGATGGAACTTACTGACATGCTGTAATTCCAGTTTGTGTCCACCTTTTACTGTTGGACTGGATCAATGTTATGTACTTTATACACACAAAATAATAACACACAAAGTGTTTGATTTCCTCTTTAAAGATGCATTGAATAGTCACACTCTGATTACAATAAGTGAATCGTCATAAATGATTTCATGGTAAGCAGCGACGCGCCAATCACACCGAGAATATTGATTAAATGTACCATCTGTGGCTGTTACGTAGAAAGTAAACATCTGAATTTTATTCTCCCCCATTTGAATGGGTTTAATCAGCGTGATGTTTCCAGTGTTTTCGTCGATGGCGAAGTAGCTGTCGGTGTTCCAAAAATCAATTGAGTATTTGATCCGCCCATTTTCATCTGCATCTGGATCTTCTGCCTTAACCTTGGAGTTACATTATAGAAAGAAAAAACTCTTAACACTAAGATACAAAGCAGCATGTAGTCAAACAGAGGACAAAATTAAAGAAGGACAAGGACAAAAGTACATTAACAGACAGATTCAGACATAAACAATGGTTAGACTTTAAGCGCCCTCGCCAGAGTCTCAGTTGGGACTCCTGCATCTCCTTCTCTCTCCTCTCCTTCTGTGTTTTTCTCTATCTCTGCCCCAACCCTCAAAAGTCCCAATTTCACTAGACTGTGAATTCTTCAAACTATATTTGGAATAAGCATGGAATTGATCAGCTGGTCTCTCAACTCTATTGACACCATTTTTTCAATAAGGAAATCAGGGCTGGGGGACCCTGTGTGCCCAGATGGAACTTATCCTGCCGGCTATGTTCTCAAAGCCTGGGAGAAGTGGCGCATCGCATGCTTAGCACCACTCTCCATGGAAGACATTGAGGATTTATTCTTATTTGTAGACCGCTGGGGGGTTCCCATGATGCACTGTTTCTTTCTCTTTTTGCTCTGTATGCACCACTCTGCATTTAATCATTAGTGATCGATCTCTGCTCCCCTCCACAGCATGTCTTTTTCCTGGTTCTCTCCCTCAGCCCCAACTAGTCCCAGCAGAAGAATGCCCCTCCCTGAGCCTGGTTCTGCTGGAGGTTTCTTCCTGTTAAAAGGGAGTTTTTCCTTCCCACTGTAGCCAAGTGCTTGCTCACAGGGGGTCGTTTTGACCGTTGGGGTTTTACATAATTATTGTATGGCCTTGCCTTACAATATAAAGCGCCTTGGGGCAACTGTTTGTTGTGATTTGGCGCTATATAAAAAAATTGATTGATTGATTGATTGATTGTTCTTATGGCAGGAGGTCTTTTGCTGATTAGGTGCTGCCTTGACCTACTGGAAAATTGGCAAGATGGCTGCTACCAAAACTACAACCCCACACCTGTCTGTCATGATTAATGAGGTGGACAGGGCGGTACAATCTCAGACTGCATTAACTCTTGAACTCAAATGCAAATTGGAAATCATCTCAGAGCAAATGTCTCCCCTGCAAAGGAACTGATGTTGACCAGTGAATATTCACAATTGGATCTGGATGGTTAAAGAGAGGCCGTATTGGAACTCTGTGCTTCTCTGCCTAACCCAAACATGGCAGCCTTATCAGCTACCGAAGGTTAAAATGCCCCGTTTGTTTTCCTCCAGAAGGTCAACGGTCTTGGTGAAGCATCTGGCTCCCTCTTCATTTGCCCTCCCCTACAGTCTGCTGTAGTCAAGGCCACTCCAGACTCTACGCATACATGGACAGAGACTGATATGAACTCATCTGCACATATGACGCACACCCCTCACCCTTACCTCCCCTTGTCAGGTCAAAGGTCAAGGTCAAAGACATGCTGATGTTTCAACTGGTTGCAGAAAAGTTATTTTGGAGAGATGGAGATGCACCAGTTGTCTGTGTGGGTGGTTACCCTCCAGGGCCCAGGAGGGTTTGTGGTGTTGTGGATACAGTAGTGCTCCTTGACTTGACCACCTCAGTTTACCTAAACATTCACACACTGATAGCAGCAGCAAACTCCAAGAGATTTGGGGTTTTGCATCTCGCTCAAGCACAATTTGAGTCATGGACAACTGCAGCTGATCCTTTAGTTAAAGGACAAGACAACCTGCCCTCTACGGGACAAGACAACCTGCCCTCTTTATCAGCTAAAGTCACAGTTCTGTCAGATCTTTCTGGTTTAAATTAGTAGACCTGCACTGTAAACGAAAATTTTGAAACCAGATTAACTAGGAAGATTATATGGTTGTTATATGGATGCTGTTAACATTTGTGCAAAGACACACAAAAAGCTCAGTAGATTGAAATCAGCACTGTTGTATCATTGTAAATAAATACTAATAAATATTATTTACCTGCAGCAGAAACATTCCCTCAGTTTGATTTGCAAAGACACTTCCTTCATACTTGGTGCTGGTGAATGTTGGACTGTTGTCATTCTCATCCAGGAGTCGGACCCTGACGTCCGCTGTGGTAAAGTGGTGTGGTGGACTCGTTTCATTTGCTTCAATCTTTAAATGAACCAGCAGAAAACATTTACTCAGGATTACAGTATAAGGTCCATTAGTGTTTAGACCGTCACGGTTTTTCTAGTGTTGTCTGTGTACATCACCACATAGGAGTTAAAATGAAACAGTGAAGATGTTCTTGTAATGTCGACTCTGAATTTTAATCCACTGAGTTTAACAAAAACATTACATTAACTGTTTTGGAGTTCCAACCCTTTTTATACGCAGTCCCTCCATTTTCAGAGGCCATAAATAATTAGACAAACTAAATATAAGTTTTCTTTTTATTGCAAGACATCACCTTCCAGATGGTTTTCTTTAGATGGCCAGGGGATGGATACATGAACATTTCCAAATCAATCAACATGTGTTGGACTTCATTTACATCAATCAGTAAGAAATACAGCTACTGTATGGTAAATCTGGTTAGAGTAGCAAGTTCTCACTGGTGAGGGAAGCCACCAAGACACTCAGATGACTCTGAAGAAATTTATAGGCTTCTGTGGCTGTGAGAAAATTGTATCACTGTCCAACTACTTATGGACCTGACTGCATATGTGTTGTAAGGTTGTAATTTGTCATAGTGCCTAGTGTAACTAGGCCAACATGTAAAAACTCACCAAATGGGGTTAAATATACATATTTATCTTCTCAACTTTACATTTGAATAATGTGCTCCAACATCCAAGGAGAAAATAAGTTGTATCTGCAAAACAGTATTTCTGAATCTATTAATTTACAAAATCAAGATTACCTGAAACGTGATGGTATCAGTGGCTTCTCGGTCCAGAGCTGTGGTGTTGGTCACTCTAACTGTCCCGTCATCGCTGATGGCAAAAGGAGCTGATTCTGGAAGGATCGTCAGATTTCCCACAAACCCACCCTGTGGAAGAAAATAATGCATCAGAAGAGCTTCACTCCAGGATTTCATCTGATCCAGATGTTGGAGACAAGCGAGGCTGCTGCAGCAATGATTACAAGTCCTCCAACTTCATGATGACACTTTGCTTTGTACTCGGGGGAACCAAGTCACAAAGTCACTGCAGAGTGTCGGAGACATTGGAGGAGCTCTGCAACAATAAAAGTGTCCATCTTCATAACAATGCAAGACTCACAGAAGACATCTCTAAAAGTGTCACGAACTGAAGCGTACCAAATCCAGGTCAGTGATGATGACTTTGAGAAGAATAGAGTCAACAGGAGAATTTTCTGGAATGGTCACTGAGTACTGAGACTGTTCAAACTCTGGAGGGTTATCATTCACGTCCTCAATCATAACGTTCACCAGAGCCTGGGTTGTCTTCGTGATGTCGTCTGTCTGCGCTGCCTGGAAGAGAGCGACAACACAACGATAATTACGTAAGACACAGAACCACACAGGAAAAAACAAAACCATGAAACGGAACAATCATGCTCAGAGCTTTGAGTTTGTGATATCTGAGCTGCAAGATGATTGGCTGCACCAAGACCTCCACAAAACCTGATCAAAATGTCCCAACATCAGTACCTTGATGGTGACGAGGATCACAGAACTGTTCATCAAATCTCTGTCGATTTTGGTTGTCACTGACAGAACTCCACTGATCGCATTAACATTGAAGTTCTTCTCATAGACGTCTGGAAACACTAAGTGGACACAAACCAGGTCAAATATGTTAAATGTTTTGGCTTTTACATGTTGCGTTGTGCCTTAAACTCCCCCGTTAAATCCTGCTGTCACTTACCTGCACCGAGGCTGTAAATTACACTCATGTTGATCCCAAGGTCGCCATCCTGGGCTTTTATTGCCTCTGGTTGAGTTGTCAGGAAACCCTCCTACAATATGCAGCAGACTCATTTTTAGATTCTTCAGATTCAGTCCAGTTTATTTATATGGAGCCGAATCACAACACAGTTTCCCCAAAGTGCTTCATGTAGATAAGGTCTAACCCAACCAACCCTTCAGATCAAAGATGACTGAAAAGTTCACCTTTGTGTCGACTACAAAGAAAAAAATGATAAACTCTCTCATCAATGCACAAGTTTTGTCTGGGAGCACGTCCTGGTTCTGGGCTTCACCACATCCATGACACCATGGAACCACCTTTGAGCCTGAATTGCAACCACCTCAGCAGACAACCAGGCCATCTCCACATCACGAGAGTAACCATCTATCTGCTGCAGCCAGGTGAAATGTGGGCATGTTCTTGACCTTCCAGCCCCTGGGGTTCTCAACCCTCAGGTACCTACGTGCTGCATCATACACAGAGAAATGTGACCAGAATGTCAAAGCTGAAGCTCCCTCACAATTCAAGAGATACGCCTCATCTGAGTCATCCCAAAGTAACCACTTGTTTTTCACAGTCATTCCAGTGGTGCCCAACGATTCTCCAAATAAACCTTCAAACAAAGACATCCAGTCATCACCTTAGGTCACTGACTAGTGTCCAACTCTCACAGCCATGCAGAAAGACAGGAAGCACCAGGACCCTGAAGACTTGGACCTTTGTTCTCCTACAAAGTTATCGGCATCACCAAGCACCTCTGACCAGTAACTTCATGACTTCACAAGCAGAGCAGGTGGATAGGAGTTGGACTACCAGTATGTAGACTGGAATTCAATTCCAGTGTCCTTGAGGCTACCTGGCTGTGTCCTTGGACAAGACACTTTATCTGAATTGTCCCAGTCCACTCAGCTTTAAATAGCTATCAGCCTTGACTGGAGACGTTACCTGTGATGAACTGGTGTCCCATTCTGGGTGACTCATGGACTCACACTATGGTATCGGGACCTCTAAAGACCTTACTACTTCCTCTGCGTAACTCTTCTGTTGTTGTTGTTCCATCGTTCATAACTGTTGATTAGATTAGAGACTGACCTGGTTCTCTGGAATAGAGGTGTGGTAGAGGTTGTAGCTGAAGTAGGGGTTCTGGTTGTCAAAGTCCATCACCTGAATGACCACGGTGGCTGTGTCGTTCCCCCCTCCACGATCCTGTAGTCCGTAATGACAAGTGGTGTACAACAGAGTGTCCACGTGACTGGCTAACACTTATATAATTTAATGTTTAGATGCTGGGGACATCTCAAACTTTCCAGAAACTGTAGTTCTTGCTGGT
Organism: Thalassophryne amazonica; assembly: GCF_902500255.1. Classification (NCBI taxonomy): domain Eukaryota; kingdom Metazoa; phylum Chordata; class Actinopteri; order Batrachoidiformes; family Batrachoididae; genus Thalassophryne; species Thalassophryne amazonica. The sequence goes on along the minus strand of NC_047117.1, from coordinate 3,632,785 downwards.
CTTCAAGGTATTTCACAACTAGTTCAAGTTGCTTTTTCAGTTTGTTTCGTTTCTTCGCTTTAGTTGTTGAGTTTTAAGATTGAAAAGACCAAAAAGAAGTCCAGTTACTGGACAGCAGACCATGAGAAAACCTCCTAAGTGGAGGGCTGAGAGTCTTCAACATGGGTTTGTGTGTTTTCACCTCCATGGAGGGCTGAGAGTCTTCAACATGGGTTTGTGTGTTTTCACCTCCATGGAGGGCTGAGAGTCTTCAACATGGGTTTGTGTGTTTTCACCTCCATGGAGGGCTGAGAGTCTTCAACATGGGTTTGTGTGTTTTCACCTACCTTGGCGAGCACAGTAAAGTTATACATGTGGCACAAATTGTAGTTCAGACGTCTCTTCAAAGTCACACTGCCCGTCACGGTCAGAGCAAAGTCTGCTGGAGCTGGTTCCTGAAAAAAGGACATCACCATGGTTGCTGTTACCATAGTTGCCATCAGTATTTGAGACTGTTATTTACAATCCTGTTACGGTGAGCTTAGATTTAGTTCATGATAGTCAATTTCATGATGCAGTCTTCATCCTGATACAGGCTTCATGATGCACTCAGCATCCTGACATAGGCTTCATGGTGCAGTCTGCATCCTGGCACAGGCTTCATGATGCACTCAGCATCCTGGCACAGGCTTCATGATGCAGTCTGCATCCTGGCACAGGCTTCATGATGCACTCAGCATCCTGGCACAGGCTTCATGATGCAGTCTGCATCCTGGCACAGGCTTCATGATGCAGTTGGGTGGTACTTGGGGACTGAGTTGAGGACCGCTGTCATATATTTTTCCTACATTTTTTACACTTCACAGTCCTGATGTTTGCAGGAGTTGTTGGTAACCTTCAGCACTTGTGACTTTCTGGATTTGAGCTTTTTTGCTTCTGTTTTTGATCTTCACTTGGGTAACACTTTCTGTATGACCTTGTTTGCTGTTTACCATTTGTAGGTTCCCTGACAAATTGCCTACTTTTGGAATTTAAGTCCAACCTATTTGCTAATGGACATCCAGTTCTGCTGGTTTTTCTGCTCTTGTAGATCCTGACTCAGTGAAGATGAACTCATTCGGTTCAGCAGCAGTGAAGTTGTTCATTTTAAATCCCGTGTTCTTCTCCTGAGCTCTGTGTCTGTAAACCCTGTTAATGACAAGCCATCACTTGACCCAGCTATCTTAGCTAATTATAGGCCAATCTCCAACCTTCCTTTTCTCTCAAAAATTCTTGAAAGGGTAGTTGTAAAACAGCTAACTGATCATCTGCAGAGGAATGGTCTATTTGAAGAGTTTCAGTCAGGTTTTAGAATTCATCATAGTACAGAAACAGCATTAGTGAAGGTTACAAATGATCTTCTTATGGCCTCAGACAGTGGACTCATCTCTGTGCTTGTTCTGTTAGACCTCAGTGCTGCTTTTGATACTGTTGACCATAAAATTTTATTACAGAGATTAGAGCATGCCATAGGTATTAAAGGCACTGCGCTGCAGTGGTTTGAATCATATTTATCTAATAGATTACAATTTGTTTATGTAAATGGGGAATCTTCTTCACAGACTAAAGTTAATTATGGAGTTCCACAAGGTTCTGTGCTAGGATCAATTTTATTCACTTTATACATGTTTCCCTTAGGCAGTATTATTAGACGGTATTGCTTAAATTTTCATTGTTACGCAGATGATACCCAGCTTTATCTATCCATGAAGCCAGAGGACACACACCAATTAGCTAAACTGCAGGATTGTCTTACAGACATAAAGACATGGATGACCTCTAATTTCCTGCTTTTAAACTCAGATAAAACTGAAGTTATTGTACTTGGCCCCACAAATCTTAGAAACATGGTGTCCAACCAGATCCTTACTCTGGATGGCATTACCCTGACCTCTAGTAATACTGTGAGAAATCTTGGAGTCATTTTTGATCAGGATATGTCATTCAAAGCACATATTAAACAAATATGTAGGACTGCTTTTTTGCATTTACGCAATATCTCTAAAATTAGAAAGGTCTTGTCTCAGAGTGATGCTGAAAAACTAATTCATGCATTTATTTCCTCTAGGCTGGACTATTGTAATTCATTATTATCAGGTTGTCCTAAAAGTTCCCTGAAAAGCCTTCAGTTAATTCAAAATGCTGCAGCTAGAGTACTAACAGGGACTAGAAGGAGAGAGCATATCTTACCCATATTGGCCTCTCTTCATTGGCTTCCTGTTAATTCTAGAATAGAATTTAAAATTCTTCTTCTTACTTATAAGGTTTTGAATAATCAGGTCCCATCTTATCTTAGGGACCTCGTAGTACCATATTACCCCATTAGAGCGCTTCGCTCTCAGACTGCGGGCTTACTTGTAGTTCCTAGGGTTTGTAAGAGTAGAATGGGAGGCAGAGCCTTCAGCTTTCAGGCTCCTCTCCTGTGGAACCAGCTCCCAATTCAGATCAGGGAGATAGACACCCTCTCTACTTTTAAGATTAGGCTTAAAACTTTCCTTTTTGCTAAAGCTTATAGTTAGGGCTGGATCAGGTGACCCTGAACCATCCCTTAGTTATGCTGCAATAGACTTAGACTGCTGGGGGGTTCCCATGATGCACTGAGTGTTTCTTTCTCTTTTTGCTCTGTATGCACCACTCTGCATTTAATCATTAGTGATCGATCTCTGCTCCCCTCCACAGCATGTCTTTTTCCTGGTTCTCTCCCTCAGCCCCAACCAGTCCCAGCAGAAGACTGCCCCTCCCTGAGCCTGGTTCTGCTGGAGGTTTCTTCCTGTTAAAAGGGAGTTTTTCCTTCCCACTGTAGCCAAGTGCTTGCTCACAGGGGGTCGTTTTGACCATTGGGGTTTTTACGTAATTATTGTATGGCCTTGCCTTACAATATAAAGCGCCTTGGGGCAACTGTTTGTGGTGATTTGGCGCTATATAAATAAAATTGATTGATTGATGACACAGTGCTCCTCTGATATCTACCCCAGCAGACAGAAGTGTGCTACAGACTGAAACGAATACAACACGAAATAAAAGACTTAATAATAATAACAATAAAAACAGTCCCTTTATTCTTATTTTTAGAAAGGCAAACAAATCTAAAGGTTTTGTACGTCTTTTTTTAGCCTCACTTAGATACACTAAAACATTCTACAGACAAATCGTTTGATATCTGATGATAATATGGTCACATGTGGATGATGTTTTATTCCATTGAGTTTCCAGGTTCTACATCATGGAGCTGCAGACATTTAAACAAACGTTTAAAGCCAGAGTATTGACAGTATTGACATGTCATGAATATTCATTAACTTTTGGTCACATATGTTTGTGTATCTTACTTACCACAAAAGAATATGAGACTTGGTTGTTTGATGACGTGCTGTCTGCGTCCTTGGCCACCACTCGGACAACCTCGCTGTTCACAGTGTGTGTCTACACACACACACACACACACACAGAAATACACAAACCTCTGCTTCTGACAAGTCATCAAGATCTCACTTCTTTTATTGAAGTAAAAAAAAAAAAAACACATCAATTAAATGTTAGAATTAAAAAAAATTCATTTGTGTGAGTCAGTGAGCTCAGTATGTACATATGCTGGTGTTCTCAGCCAATCAGTGGTTTAGAAATCTATGACTGGGTCGTCACATCCACACAATCTATAAATGTGTTTGGTTCCAGACCCGCCTAAATCCCAAAGTGCCCCCCCCCACCTCATGTCACCCCAGATTTTGTGATACCATCAAAAGATTAAATCATGTACTTGGCGTAAGATGGAGTTGCAAACAGCACAGAAAAGAACAGCTTCTTGAAATGTGTGTTTGTGCTGTTCTGATGGTTCAGATTTAGTCACTTACCTCAGAAACGTTTATTGCGTAGACCGACTGTTCAAATACAGGACTGTTGTCGTTCAGATCCGTAATGATAACTGTCCGCGTGTTCATGACCTAACCCCACAACAGGAACATTATTTTAATTTTTCTCAGGTGTCGGTGTGTACTGCAGTGTGGAACAGAAGCCTTCACACATCACCCACCTGTCCTTCATCACAAATGACCACATAGCTCAAAGTTCTGTCCGTCTGCAAGACACAAGACACAGGCATCAGGACCAAATGCAAAACTCAGACTGGACCTGAGGAAAATGATATTAATGAATCCCTAAAAAGAGATTTAGTGTCACTTTGACTTTCAACAACCACAAACATAACTTCTTTCAGCTTCTCCCTTTTTTGACCACTTAGGGAGATTTGATATCAATCTACATGTCGATTTGGCACAAGTTTCCTGGTACAACTTCACATTATAGGGGTGGGTGTGAACTGGGAACCTTCCTCTCTAGAACCAAAATGCACTGACCACATAAATTAATCAGAAAAAAAAAATTACTGGTACTGATCAACAACATCAGCAAAAAATACATTTTAACCATCGACACATCAGTGGTACAAAATATCTGAACAACTGACTGGTTTCTCAAAATGATGTGCCACCTACTGGTTGGTGGAATGTGGCCAAAAATATGTGGAGCATCATTGGAACTTACTAATTTCAGAAACCCAGAAGTAAATGATCCACCCAGTTCTGTTTTTACTGTTTATGTAAAATGTAAACAACTCATGACTATGATACCAACAATTTATAAAATATCTTTTCATTTTATTTGATGGTTTTCATTTGTGAGTTGGCTCAGTGTTTCTCCCATTCATCATACCAGAGTGAAGTTGTTTACTAGTTACCAGTTACTTATTCAGACACTTGTTTGACAATTTTTTTTTTTTTAATTTGTGGTATGAATGACATTCGGTGGAGCCACAGCGATGGATAATATATGAAATCGTCTGAAATTGCGAATATCTGTCTAAATATCTGTCCAGTCCAGAAAAATTATTTTCAGGTAAAACACATCACTGGACCAAATTAATGCCATTCTGACCAAAAAACAAAGGTGTTTTTTGTTTGTTTTTTTTTTTTTTTAAACACATCAGACTGTACTGGACTGGACAGATATTCAGACAGATATTCACAATTACAGCCCAATTTACAGTTGCACCCCAATTTTTTCAGTCATAACCTATATTACTCATCTTCTTGGACCAAATTAATGCCATTCTGACAAAATAAATAAATAAACAATTTTTTCCCAAACGACTAAGTGTCTCGACTGGACTGGACAGATATTCAGACAGATATTCACAATTACAGCCTGATTTACAGTTGCACCCCAATTTTTTTCCAGTCATAACCTATATTACTCATCTCCTTGGACCAAATTAATGCCATTCTGACAAAATAAATAAAATAAACAATTTTTTCCCAAACGAATAAGTGTCTTGACTGGACAGATATTCGGACAGATATGCGCAATTTCAGTCCAATTTCCTATATTATACATCTCTGTTGATCAACTGGATGACATTCATAAACAAACAAAAAATTTAAAATTGTCAAACGTGTCTGAACAGATATTCAGACAGGTATTCACAATTACGGCCCGATTTGCAGTTGCACCCCAATTTTGTTTTTCAGTCAAAACCTATATTAATCATCTTCTTGGACAAAACAGTGTTATTTTGACAAAAGCAAAAAAAAAAAAAAATCAGCCAATAAGTGTCTAGACTGGACTGGACAGATATTCAGACAGATATTCGCAATTTCAGGCTGATGGCCTATATTATCTCTGTGGATCTACTAGATCCAATTATACCAAAAAAAAAAAAAATGCCGAATAAATGTCTGAATAAGTGAGTAGTAACTGGTAACCAACTTCACTGTGGTGGGCGGACTCCAGTCTGTCTGTATGGTTCAGCTGACTTTGAAGCCGGTGTGTCACACTCACATATGCCAGCACGTCTGCATCCAGAGGCTTCATCGTGTGAACAGTCGCACTGGTTTCTCCCACCGTGAAGTTCAGCTCCAGGAAGGCCAGGTGTTCTGGGAAATTTGGAGACACGAGCCGCACTGTGCTTCCTGCAGGGATCCCACTCAGCACCTCCACAACACCTGCAGCACCAGAAGGACATGTGATCGTGCTGACGATGCCCACATGGAGGTGTGTCCCACGTGGACTGGGTTCTCCTCTGCTCAGACACCACTGACCAGGTTTCAATCAAAGTTTCATAAAAATGATATAAATTTCTGCATGTTTTTACTTTTTGTTGGATTGTTAACATGATTCCATAAAACTGAGAGTTTGGCCTTCACATTTTGGGGGAAATCTGGATAAAGATGCAGATGTAGATTTCGTACAATCATTTGTTTTTTTTCCATTATGTGTTCACCACTGGTTCTCATCCTACTTCATCACTTCCTGAATTTGCTTCACAATAAAAGCATTTACTGATGGTGATGAGCCATAAAGTGATCGATCACCTGCCAGAAAGGGACTGATACACATAACTTTGTCTGCAGGTATGTCAAAGGTACGTCTCTGTAAATCATTAAGGAACGAAAAGACTACAGTTTTGTCCAAAGAAGTGTTTGCAGTCCATACAACCGCGTATGTCATATATGTGATTATGATCGTTTAGTATTTAGTATTAATTCAGATATTTATGTGCTACAACATCATTTTTATTCAGAAGCTACAATGTAATTAACCATTGATGATGCATGGAAACTTATATGTACAATAAAAACTCTCTTTTGCATATATTCTTGTGGCTGTGCAATATTTTACTTGTCTTGTACCACAGATAATAACCAACAGTGTCCTCACAAGAGTTTAAATAAAATACTCAAGATTAACAAACACATACAGTGCCTTTGACTGTCAAAGGTACTGTATGTGTAATGTCAAAGTCTGACATAACTACATATAAAATTATAAAGTTACTACATTTGACTGAGTATATCACTTTTTTTAACGAGTTTGGGAGGTCCTGTGACTAAAAAAAACAGCAAAAAAAAAAAAAAAAAACCTCTGTGTTGGAAACCATTCAGAAGATTCAGATGGCTTTCGATGGCTTTCAGTCGAGTGAGTATCCGAGAAATTGTGTAACAGCTGGACGTGCCCCAACATGTCCTGTGAGACTTCCAAGACGGAGGTGTTCTTTTTTTTTGTTTTTTTTTGCTGCGCATCCTGAGCTGCTTCGTGCCGACGCACGAAATCCTCCGCACGTCTTTCATTACAAAATCTCCTGTAACAGTGGAATGTGCCGCAAAAGTGCTATGTCCAGCTCTGTTGCCATTTCTGTGGTAGTCACATGATGTCCCGGATCAACACAGCATTCAGTTTAGAAATGATCTGGTCGTTCCAGCCTGTCAAATGGCCGCTCGGCGCGCTGCGCGGCCTCCGCCCCTGTGGACCATCTTTAAAAAGGTTTTAACAGTCCGCTGACAGAATCTTCACCGATAGCCAACTGAATCTATCGAATGGTTTCCAACTGGCTGTCTCTAATAGTTTCTGAAAAAATTTCATGGAGCAAAGCGGCAGTCGCTCAGCAAGTTCTCAGACAAAAGAAATCCGACGGGAGGGGTGGACCAGTGCTCACTCAAAGCCTGCCCACAGGCGAATGACGCAACCGACAGGCGAGGAAAAACTCACGCATGTGCACGAAGGTTCAAGCTTGGCTGATGTAATCACACGTGATTCAAATCCATATAGTTTTTGAAAAAAATAAAAAGGTACGATACTTTTTGGACAGACCTCGTACTCCAGTGCAATTGGTGTGTGTGTGTGTATATATATATATATATATATATATATATATATATATATATATATCACACAATTGTTAATAATAAGTATAATGACAATATAGGACTTTCCTTGGAATCAAAACACTAAACCAAATAAATTCTAATAAAAGAATAAATGCCAGTAGTAAAATGTGCACTACAATAATGCACAAAAATATTCCAAATTTAAAAAGGTGTGACTTATACTCTGGAAATACAGTACATGTATTTGTATGTTAGAGCTGTGTGATCACTTTGTGGCATATTCCTACACTTTCACTATAAAACTTCAAGATGATGTGAAATGATATCAAATTTTTACTCCTAAAATCTGCTAACTTTATTAACATGTTCTAAAATGTGCATCAGCACCATCATGTAATGACAAATAATAAAGATTTTGTTTTTAATCATAAATGATATGTGATATTTAATTTAACAGAAGAATTCCAGAGTAAACACAAAAAGCCTGACAACATAATCAGGCTTTATTTTCCTCTTACAAATGATTACACAACCTTATTTTCTGAACTCAAAATTTTCGTCGTACAAAACTGCAGACTTTCTCCTTATGAAATTAGTGTATTATAATGATAAATTTGCAATCTGAAGACATAAAATTAGGATATTTATTTATATAGCACTTCAAATGAAGACGCTAAAGAACATATTATGCCAAAATCATAACACCTTAGATTTGAGATGTTAATGACCTACGATGATACACAGGGATTACTTTGTGCACTTCTGTGACTAGTCTCAAAGTATACAGCATTCACAACAAACAGCTACAGAGACAGCCGAAAACAAAGTACTCGTGAGTACTTGTTTTTCCGGGTGTTTCTGACAGAATTTACGTAGCTTTGGGTTCCCCGGAGAAGCTCGGGGAGGTGTGTATGGATTGGGAGGTCTGGGCGGTTTTGCTTGAGCTGCTGCCCCCGCAACCCGACTCCGGATAAAGCGGAAGAAAATGGATGGATGCATGGGGGAAAACATCCCAGTGTGCTGTTGAATGGAATGTAGCTGCTAACATTAAGAACAGAACTGGAGATTATTTGCAAAGTTTACATCAGTGTGATGTCGTGTTATGATGACTCGTTTTTAAGTGATAACTGTTATTTTTGATGCAGTGATGATAAGCAGCAGCCGCTGTCCACTGTGAGAAGACTTAGTGTGCGTGTACGTCCACTAGTCACAAATGTACCCTGTTAAAAATAATCTCTGCTAGAGACTCAGCTTTGTGTGTGCTTAAAAGTGTTGTCATCAATATAACAGTGAAAAATCTAAGAAAGTACAAATAAAATGTACAGACCTGCAAATATGATTTGAATTAAAGTGAATTGCTGTTACCTTCATATCCTTCGTCTACTGGTCCATATACATAATCTGTATCTGAAGAACAGTCAATGGATGAGTTGCCTGAAGAAACAGGAAAAACAAACACATGAGACAAATTTCTATTTGGTCTCAGAAAATTATTGAAGAGTTTGATGAGATCTTTTCTGATTGTGAGATTTTCTGCATTCTGGAAACAAAACTGAGACCAGAGAAATAAACTTTAGCTACATTCAGCTTTCACACAGACCTCATAAATATCTCAGAGAATTAAATTAAATATTTCTGAGATCTCATGTCAAATGTTCTTTTCCACTGGGTTTGAACACATAAATCAGATTCAGTGTATAATAACTAACATGTAGCCCCTGAATGTGTCACCTCTCAGAACACTTTGGGTCTGATTTAAGATCCCAGATAAAGAGTATTAAATTATGTGGGCAATTCAAACCTCTGTATGTTGGGGTGGAGATAAATTTGAGGGTGATTAGAGTAAATTGGGGCGTGGCAGTGTGACGTAGACAGCAGCAGGTATGTAAGTGAGGGTTTTGCAGGTTAACAGCAGTAAGTGCAAAATGAAATTCACTAAACTGATTAAGTTAAATGGACACGGGTAGAAATCAGCACTTTATCCAGATCTAGTATGCGTGGACGACAACTCGGTACTCAAATAGCAGCATATTTTATTGATGCTGTCAATATTATATTTGCTATCATCATTTGGCAGTTCCAGATGATAGATCCACACATTGAGGATTTCCACTTCAAATGTGGTGGAAGTGAGTTACGGTTGGCTTAAGTTATGATGAGCAGAATAAAGTGTGTCTGACACACACACACACGGATGAACACACCGAGGGAGTATATTTCCGTTTCCCCCTTTTGGCCTCACGTCTGTCGTAGATTTAAAAAGTGACGACCTGCAGCTGCTGACTGTAAATTTAATCAAATTCGGGCAGCAGCCTGTACGTCCTGCATATTGAATGAGGTGAAATCAGACGGTGAACATGAAGTCACCAGCAGCCTCGTCTTCACTGTGACAGGAGAATGACATCAAACAAAATCCGGTTTCCTCCGTGTTTCTAGACACAGGCTGAAGTGACGCATTCACGTGTCTGCATCAGTATGCCGACAAGATGCTGCAACGTTTTCAATCTCCTTTAGGATGTGGACAGCTTCTTATCACAATTCCATCCTCAGATCCAAACCACTTCAAATTTTTGCAATGATCCATTGAGAAAAATGGAGGCCTGTCTCTCTGTCTGTTTGTGTATGTGATAACTCAAAATGTAGAGGACAGATTTCAATGAAAATTTGTTCAGAGATGGTCCTTGGATCAGAGAAACGTTAGTTAAATTTGGAGGCAGATCCAGATCTGTCCTCTACTGTCTTCTATCATTTTCGTCTGATTCAAAATGCAATACGTATGCCTTTCCATTTATAACCTTCTTTTCCAGAATCAGAGTTATGACTTCACAGAAATCGATACATATTTTGCACAAAGATCAACAACTTTAAGTTTAAATGCTCTCATTTGTTGGATTACGGAGATAATAATGGTCACCCATTATCACACTGGTTAAGGTATGACCTCTGACCTGTACCTTCTAGTTATTCTAAATATTATCCATGTCACAATTTTTTTGATTATCTTAAACTCCAGGACACTGTCCCAGTCTGTGTACACTTACCCAAAGAAGGTGTAGTGGTGCCACACACACACATGGACGCAGTGACGAGGAGCCAGGTCCAAATCAAACCCACAGGATCCATATCGGCTCGAATGTGTTTTGCCAAATCTGAGACTTGGTCAGTCACCTCATGTGTTAACAGGGGCTGTGACTCACCTCACCTGCAATCCTCTTTTATGGCCAGTTGTTAAGTGATTTTATTGGCAGAACACATGAACAGGCCAAAGTTTCCTTTACAGTGAAACAGGAGGCACTCTAAGGTTCATTAAAACCTCAGGCCAGGAACTGGTTCAGTTTCTGTTGTCCAGTGATTTAAAAAAAGTCCACGAGTTTTCATCTAGTTGTGCTTGCAAGTGCACTTTGACCTCACTTAGACTTTGAACATGACTTTTATTGCATTTCTGTAAATCACAGTGTCATAAAACATTGTTGGCTTGATTGAGATGCCAGGAAACCTGAACTAAACACCCTATAAGAATGTTTATATTTCCCCATTAAGAATGTTTTGTTGGTTATCTTTTTGTGTTGGATTGAAATGTTCTTCAGCAGGTTTGACTGTGGCCAGATTGTTGTGGTAGCTGAGACAAATCCTGTAGAACTGTGGTTTAATATTTGACCACTCTTCATGGAGAAATTGCCAGAGTTCAATTAAATTTATTTGCTTTGCATCACAAACCCAATTTTAAAGTAGAGACCAGATATTTTTTGATGCTGCTAAAGTCAGGACTTAAAGAGGATCAAAACCAAGCTTTAATTTTAGCTTACTTTATTCACATGCAGATTTGATATGTTTGGGGGTCATTGTCCTGTTGAAACACAGTCACTCCAAAGTTTCAAGTCTTTTGTTTTTCTGACAAAAACTCAAAAAATGCTTTAGCGATTTGTGCGCCAATTTCTTTTTTTCTTATTCTTTTTCTATTAAAGATGCACGTTGCTCAACCTTTCTGCCCCAGTGAAACCAGCAATCGAAAGACTGATATTTCCACAATGAGTGTATGAAAAGTTCTGATCATAACTATAATGTGTTTGGCTAATATGTGTTCATCAGTCAGCTGTTAGTCCAGTTACTGAGTGGGCTCAGTTATTTAACCTGGCAGTTGTGATGTTAGTTATTTGCTTATGATGATTAGCTTGAAACTGACATCACAGAAACTGCAGCCTGGCTCAGAAGTCAGGCAGAGACAGTCAGCTTTGTCTGTCCCACCAAATTCCACTCAAGCATGTAATTATTTATTTATTTTTTTTATTTTTTTATTTAACCTTTATTTAACCAGGAAAGTCCCATTGAGATTACTAATCTCTTTTTCAAGGGAGTCCTGGCCAAGACAGCGGCACAAATCACAACAATTTCAAAACATAAAAGACATTTCATACAATAATACAGCTATTTAAAAGCATTTACAAATCATGGATTTCATTTCCAAGCCTTTGAGCAAAAGTTTAAAATTGCCAATTGGAACCAGTTCCTTTAGTTTCTAGTCTTTCTGAAGATTGTTCCATGTTGTGGGGGCAGAAAACTAAATGCCACCTTCCCAATTAATGATTCATCCAAACTCAAGATTTATGTTGCTCAAAACAAAATCATAAAAACGTGCCATCAGTGTTCTGTCTGTGTCGACCTGCAACACCTCTGAGATTTCCAGTCATATGATGATAATTTTATGGCTGCAACCTGGAGATAAGTCTTTGTGCATCATTGTGCTTTGGTTTTGTTTCCATGTGATACAGGCATGCCCTACCTCACTGAAGAGTCAAAGTTCACTGGGGCCCTGACAAATGTTTCTCTCTTTGTGGACACCGTACTGACTGTACGTGTATCACATTTAAAGATATGACTGCAATTTGTGACCTTTGAACTTGGTTAACATGTTGATTTTTAAAATGGCCTATATTTATGCAATAGTCTCTTATAAGTGAGGGATGATACATTACAAACTGTAAAGGTCTGGAGCAGGATTATCTTTACCTTTCTGATGTAATTATATATGTGCCGACTTTGGGGATTTAAGACCTGTCCCCTTGAGTCATGGTTTATGCAGATGACATTGTGTTGTACAGCACCTGAAGGGAAGAAGTAGAGAAGAAGCTATGGATTGGGGAAGGTCTTAGAAGACAGATATTTGAAAATAGAATGTCTGAGGTTTAACAAAGATTTTGACATTATCTTGTTGGGGGAGGTGTGAAAAATAGTACAGTAGGATTGGTGGGAGAGGAACAGAGAGGATTGGGTGCAGAAATAACCCAGAGTCTGCAGTCTGAATGGAAGAACTGGAAAAGGAAGAAGGAATCAGGAGTGCTGTTTGACTGCAGAATAAGGCAAAGGTTAAAGGTCAGGTTTATAAGACAGTGGGGAGAACAGCAATGATGTATGAGGCTGAGACGTGGACAGTGAAGGGAGTACGGGAGAAGAAATTAGCTGGACAAAATAAGAGATATAAGACAACAAAATATTGAATGAAGTCCAAGAAAGTGGGTTGAAGTTTATTAGACGTGATGAGAAGAGACGATGTGGTGAGGATGGAAGTACAAGGATGGATGGATGAAGTAAAAGAAGAATTGAAGGAAAACAAGGTTCAGCACTGGATTATGTGGGCAAAGTCCATCTGTCAAATGGCTCAGTTAAAGTAAGGGACAGACAAATTTCCCCACAGAGACAATAAAGTATAAATTATATTAGAAATAATTGTGCAATGATTCTTTGATTTGAATTTATTTATGTCAAACCCCAAATGACCGCTGGGTTAGACTCCAGTCCCCTGTGAGACTTATGAGATGATATATTTTATTATCCCATAGGGAAGATGGAACAAATGATGTCTGTGTTAACTGGAATAAGCGGAAAATGATACTTAAATCATACATGTAGTAGTAGATTAAAGCATAATAAATACTTCTTTCCAGTGTGGTCTTCATGAGTGAACATGATGACATATAAAAATAAGTAAAAATATAACACATCACACAGAACAAAATCAATACAAATACAACACCAGTATTATGTAAGTAAGTCCCTTCGGCTGCTCCCTTGTTTGCACTCGGGGTCGCCACAGCAAATCCAAGGTGGATCTGCATGTTGAATTGGCACAGGTTTTACGCAGGATGCCCTTCCTGACGCATGTAAAATAATAAAAGAAGAAAAAAACACTTTATCAAAATCTTAAAGTTTGATGGTGTTTCACAGAAAGCGGTCCAGATTGTTTTATATATAATACCAGTGTAAACATCCATCTCCTGAATGACTCTGAAGGATTTAAAAATAAATCAATCTGATCAACGTGTTTTGCAACGATTTATCTTTATAGAACTACAAATTCCATAATGCCATGGTGGCCCGGCCTCGCGTGATTTGACCCGCCCTCCGCCCTTACGTGACCACAGTGAGGCAGCAGCATGGCGGACGCGGAGGTGTCGGCGGTTGAAATCTCTGATGCGGCTTGTTGAGCGGAATCGCTCAGAAAGTTTATACGGAAACGCCGAAGTAACGGAGGAGCTGCTGAAAAACGAGTTATATCCTGAAGTACCGCAGGACGACTTCAAGGCTTTGTACGAAAAAATGAAGGCGCTGGTGAAGGTAATAAAAAGACCGGAAATAAACAACAACAAACAACAGAGAGAAATCTGTTTTTCTTCAGGACAAAAAATCTAATTAGAGAAATCACGTCAGCGACACTAATTTAAAACAAATCGAAGTATCGAACCCTCAGAGTGAGAGGTTTTAGTGGGGGGTGTTCAACCAGCGGTTCAGGGGCCACACGTGGACCAGATCCTGACGATGAAGCGAATTAGTTTTAGATTGATTTGTTGATGATCTTATTGTTGTTATTTGTGAAGTGTTTCGCTCATGTTTTCACATGACTTAATTCAAGGACAGCTGGGCGGTTTAAGGCAGATCACTTCATTCAGAGTAGTTTGGCTTCAAAAACAACTGTCTGAAACAAGATTTGATTGATTGATTGATTGATTCATTAATTCTCTGGTGCTTATCCTGGTCACGATAGCAACAGTCCAAGCAACTCATCCCACACTTCCCTATCCTCATCCAAGTCTTCTATTCCTGGGAGAGTTTACGACAATCCCAAACCATCTGGGAATTATAATCCCTCCAGCATGTCCTGGTTATTCCTCTGGTGCCTTGGAAGACCTCCTTAGGGCTCATAAGCCGGAACCACAGCTTGCTCTTTCGATGCAACTAAGCAACAGCTCTAGTCCAAGTCCCCCCTGCAATAGTCAAGTTCTCATCCCTGTTCAGGAGTGAAAGTCCAGATACTGATGGAGTAATCTCATTTTGCTGCTTCTATCGCAATCTTATTCTTTCTGTCATTACTGGACGTTCATGACCATTGGGGAGGATAGGAGCGTAAATCGAATTCGCCTTCCAGCTAAGCTCCTTCTGAGGTCTGTCCTTCTTCACCACAAACGGTCAGTTACAGCGTCATAATCATCAGATGCTTGCCCCAGTCTGTCTATGGATCTCACGCTCCAACTTATCCCCACTCATGAACAAGATGTTGAGATACTTAAACTCCTCCACTTGGGGCAGTAACTCGCCCCTGACACCAGAGAAAAGAAATAGGTTTTTAAAGAGGATTTACAAGTCTCTAGGGACAGGATGATCTAATATTAAAGGGAGACTATTCCACAGCCTGGGGGCAGCCGCTGCAAAGCTCTTGTCACCTCTCGTGTTTAATCTGGTTTTAGGCACCTCCAGCAACAGCTGGTCAGAAGACCTTAAGGTTCTGGTTGGGGGGGAATGAAAAGAAGCTCAAAAAGATACACTGGGGCCAGGCCAGTGAGGGCTTTAAAG
This sequence comes from Thalassophryne amazonica, assembly GCF_902500255.1. Classification (NCBI taxonomy): domain Eukaryota; kingdom Metazoa; phylum Chordata; class Actinopteri; order Batrachoidiformes; family Batrachoididae; genus Thalassophryne; species Thalassophryne amazonica. The sequence continues at coordinate 3,617,264 of NC_047117.1, read as the reverse complement.
ACAATTAAAGAAGTTAAATCAACCCAGTAACGGACCGGAAGTCAGTGAAGAGTAGCCAAGACCGGCGTTAATGTGGTCGGACTTTTTCCTTTCCTGAAAGAAGACGAGCAGCAGCGTTTGACTAAGCTGAAGGCGATTTAGAAATGTCTGATCCAATTTCTTTATGGCCAAAATTTGACTTAATAAAAAATTTTTAAATTTCTTAATGTGTCAATGACTGACCAGCTTCATTTTGATTGGTAGGATGAACAGAAAACTGCAGCATGTCGGACAGGTACTTTCTGGAGGCCTGAAGGACACATACACATATAATCCAAAAATGGTCATTTAAGGCAATTCTGCAGTAACAGAACTACGACAGCAAAATCTAGCTGTATTTCAGCTTCCTATTTAAGAGTTTTCCCAGATTGTAATTTGGTTACTTTTGAATGTCACCCACTGCCTGATTCTTAAAAAAGAAACTGGCTCTTGAATGGACCTCTTCAGTCACAGTGGAATCCAGGGATACATATGTACCGGCTCCAGCGGGCCTCAGGACCTTTGTGGAACTTATTTCTATTTTCTAATCATGACCCAACAGTGTGGAACGTAAAGTTGTACTGATGCTGACGTGACTCCTGTGTGTTATTGTTTTCCTATCTTAGTCCATCGCCACAGCGGACATGGACCACAGCCAGCTAGAGGCCTACCTCACAGCCCAGACCAAGAAGCATGGTGGCGGCAGGCTGAGCACTGAGCAAGCTGCCGCGCTCTCTCGTTTCTGGAAGAGCCACCGAACCCGGGTGAGGGAGAGTTTGCTGGCTCAGAGTCACTGGGAGCCCGGCCTCAGGGGCCTGTCCTGGAGGGTGGACCTCCAGACCGCAGCCAGCCAGGAGGGTGCGGCCGACAGTGGTCCAGTGGCCCTCCTGGAGCTGGAGCTGGGCCGGGCGGGTCAGGTGAGACTCATATATAGAGGTTATTATTGTTGTTGTTTTTTTGTTTTGTTTTTTCTTCTGTGTGTGCTGCAGTGAACTGAACCACTTTGAAAAATCAAAATCAGTGGTGGAACAAAGTGACGAGGAAAAGGTTCTGAGGATTTATTGATCACAGTCTAGAAAAAGATGGTTGGATAGTTGTTCTCTTTCCAAACATGTTCTTCCAGAACACCAGTTTGATGCTCCAAACTGAACGTGGCAGCAGGACAGTGAAGTTTTACCATTAACCCCTCTCATCGGTGGAGGTTACAACATGTTTGTTTATTTTTGGGTCAGATCCTTTTGGTTCACATGCCAAACTCCGCCTCTGGTTATTATTTTAAATCTATTAACCCAGTTGACCTTTGACCTGTTGCAGATGCACTGATTCAGAGGACTAAGGGTTTTTTTTGTTGTTGTTGTTTTTATTGATTTGGATTGACGATTGTTGTTTATTAGATTATTTGGAGCTAAATATGTGTCTTTGTGATATGTCAGTGCTGTGGGTCCAGATGTCCTGAGTGGATTATGTATTGTCGGATTGTATAATGTGAAGATTTAGAGCTTGTCCTCTTCTAAAAATATCAAACTGTTATAGGTCAAAGCTCATCTGCTGTCACTGCCGGGTGTACAGTACAGAAAAATAGTGCACAAATAAAGCTGGCAGTATTTTTTTTTGTTTTGTTTTGTATCTAATGCTGGTTTTCCATAGCAGATTGCTGATGCCCAACTGGCCACATTTTTGGTGTCAAATACAGTAGTGTTCAGAATAATAGTAGTGCTATGTGACTAAAATGATTAATCCAGGTTTTGAGTATATTTCTTATTGTTACATAGGAAACAAGGTACCAGAGTAGATTCTCACAAATCCAGCAAGACCAAGCATTCATGATATGCACACTCTTAAGGCTATGAAATTGGGCTATTAGTAAAAAAAAAAAGTAGAAAAGGGGGTGTTCACAATAATAGTAGTGTGGCATTCAGTCAGTGAGTTCATCAATTTTGTGGAACAAACAGGTGTGAATCAGGTGTCCCCTATTTAAGGATGAAGCCAGCACCTGTTGAACATGCTTTTCTCTTTGAAAGCCTGAGGAAAATGGGACGTTCAAGACATTGTTCAGAAGAACAGCGTAGTTTGATTAAAAAGTTGATTGGAGAGGGGAAAACTTATACACAGGTGCAAAAAAAATTATAGGCTGTTCATCTACAATGATCTCCAATGCTTTAAAATGGACAAAAAAAAAAAACATGCGTGGAAGAAAACGGAAAACAACCATCAAAATGGATAGAAGAATAACCAGAATGGCAAAGGCTCACCCATTGTCCGCTCCAGGATGATCAAAGACAGTCTGGAGTTACCTGTAAGTGCTGTGACAGAAGACGCCTGTGTGAAGCTAATTTATTTGCAAGAATCCTCCGCAAAGTCCCTCTGTTAAATAAAAGACGTGCAGAAGAGGTTACAATTTGCCAAAGAACACATCAACTGGCCTAAAGATAAATGGAGGAATATTTTGTGGACTGATGAAAGTAAAATGTTCTTTTTGGGTCCAAGGGCCGCAGACAGCTTGTGAAATGACCCCCAAACTCTGAATTCAAGCCACAGTTCACAGTGAAGACAGTGAAGCATGGCGGTGCAAGCATCATGATATGGGCATGTTTCTCCTACTATGGTGTTTGGCCTATATATCACATACCAGGTATCATGGATCAGTTTGGATATGTCAAAATACTTGAAGAGGTCATGTTGCCTTATGCTGAAGAGGACATGCCCTTGAAATGGGTGTTTCAACAAGACAATGACCCCAAGCACACTAGTAAACCAGCAAAGTCTTGGTTCCAAACCAACAGAATTAATGCCTCGCAGATGTGAAGAAATCATGAAAAACTGTGGTTATACAACTAAATACTAGTTTAGTGATTCACAGGATTGCTAAAAAAGCAGTTTGAACATAATAGGTTTGAGTTTGTAGCGTCAACAGCAGATGCTACTATTATTGTGAACACCCCCTTTTCTACTTTTTTTTGCTAATAGACCAATTTCATAGCCTTAAGAGTGTGCATATCATGAATGCTTGGTCTTGTTGGATTTGTGAGAATCTACTGGTACCTTGTTTCCCATGTAACAATAAGAAATATACTCAAAACCTGGATTAATCTTTTTAGTCACATAGCACTACTATTATTCTGAACACTACTGTATAATTTGATATCCTATCGTGGCCTCATATTGGGTGTAAACGGTGGTACGAGTAGTGCTGTAGAACATTGTGAGCAATTGGGAAATATTTGAACATGTTTAACAAATTTGGGAAACACTGTGATCCAAAACGGTGAGTAGTAGATATTTGTGGAAAATTGTGGTACTAACGCAGGAGCAACGCATAGACTGTGTGGAGTAGTGGACTCGTCTGTACTAGAGATTATTTATTCTGTTACAGTGGTCATATATTAGTAGTGAGTATAAATTTAGCCTTCTATTGTAATAAATCAGGCCGATTTCCTGGATTTTTGGAATCGGGGTGCAACTTGTGGTCTAGAATCTTCAGTAGGAGGCCGGAATTTAAACATCAGTGTTGGATGAAGGATCTTTTTTTTCCCCACATATTATGATGCTGAACTTTTGTGCTCACATTTTGTCCCCCTGCTGCTGAGAAATTCTGAATCTGTGAATACGTTCTGATATTTTAAGTATCTTTTTGGTGTCCCCTCTTTGAGTTAGAGTGTGTGTGTGTGTGTGTGTGTGTGTGTGTGTGTGTGTGTGTGTGTGTGTGTGTGTGTGTGTGTGTGTGTGTGTGAGTGTGTGTGTGTGTGTGTGTGTCCGTCCGTCCGTCCGTCCGTCCGTCCCCTTCCTTCTGTCTGCCAGGACTCAGAGTTTGTCTGTCTGGAGTTTGATGAAGCTAAAGTGAACCAGCTGCTGAAGAAGATGTCAGACATCCAGCAAAGCATCGACGGCGCCGCTCACCGCAGCTGAACCCGTGCCGCCCTCACACAGGCGCCAAACTGCTTCTCTTGTCAGACTTGATGGTGCCGCTGGAGCATCAGTATGTTTCTGCTAAATCACAAAAGTCAAGACAGCGTTTATTCAGCATCCTGCTGAACGAGTTGACGTGTGATCTCCATGAGTCTGACTTGTGACTGGAATAAGACTGCTTCCCGTTTCTGCGTCCAGTGCAGTTTTCTTATTGCCGGCAGACGTAGCGTTCCAAGGATTTTTGCCCGGTAACCTTTATATTTCCTGATCTCTGAACGCCGTTAGACCCTGAAATGATGCACTGCCAAGAAGAGGGAATGACTTCAGAGAGGATTATGTCTTTAAGGTTGTACTGCCAAACTTCAACCCTGAGCCCACCGGGGTCGTGTGCCAGTCATAATTCTCCAGAAGATCAAAACCTCCATCACCTGAACAACATAGTTTGCAGCAGTTCGACTTTGAGTGTAACAGTACTTGTACATGTCTAGAAGCACTTCCATCATTACCAGATTGTAAATCTGGAGAAAACTTTTTCTGATTTTAGAGGCGACACAGAGCCAATAAATGTTTTCATAGAACACAGCAACAAAAACTTGAACCCAGGTGCCCCCCATTTTTAGTTTCTTTTTTTTTTTTTTTTTTTAACACTTGCGGTGTTAATGTCATGTGACCATAAGTGTCACTGCAACTTTTTTTCATTAATGTCCATGGAACTTGATTTAGTAATCTTATAAAGAGGAGGAGCCCATTAAATGATGATGATCAGGACACACACGTGGATTTCTGTTTCATGGCAAAATTTCTCAAAATTTGAATAGTTTCTCTTAAAAAAATTAGGCTTTTTTTTTTTTTTTTACGTTAAATGGACCAGCATGGTCAACAGGCAGCTTCACTTGGGGATCAAACCCACAGACATTTTGAATAGTGGATAACCCGTTCTGCCCAACTGAGCTAATGCCGCCTGTTTAATAAAAACAAAAAGTCAAACTCTGTACATGTCTCTTAATGTTCACTGAGTCAGGAGTGAATGAGTGATGGTGATGATGACGATACTTATTTCCAATGTTAGAACAACACTGGAAATAAGTATTTTAATACTTTGTGTAATCCTCAGTGGTTATTTATATTTGTATAAATTTTACCCAACAAATCCAAATTTATGTCTTCAAACAAACACAAAGTGCTTCAATTGGGAAAATTACAAATGAATTAATTAAAAGGTATTGTTACAAATTACACAAAACAAAATAAAACGTTAAAGTAAACATTTCTGATGTCAGTCGGCAGCCGTTGTACTCGTAGAAAATGAGCCACAAACATGCAGTAATGTGAATGTAATCTGCAGAATTGCTCAGTTGTTCTTGAGTTTAGCAAATACGAACTAGTTTAAAACTTTTAGTTCATTTATGTGAGTTTAGTTTGAAACAGCAGCAGCAGTTTGAACATCTCTACCATCATAATATTTGAATATTTGTAGCAAAGTAATGCTTTTTATGTCTGTGTGAATGTGTTCTTAAGAACATGCTGATTAATAAAATGTGGCATTTGATATAAGTAACCCTTGCAAATTAGATCAGCTGCATACATTTTTGCTTTGTTTGGGGTGTAATTCAAAAGTTTTTTGAGTTTTCTAATCCATACTAGACTAATATAGTACCACAAATAGTTTGACAAACATTTGTTAATTTTTGCTGCAAGTGTCACGTACTTGATGTATATTAAATGTTAATTTGCTGCATTAAATCACTTTGCAGCATAAATGAACTGCAGCCTGGAACTAAGTGAAGGTTGATAATTAACGAGTCCTTTACATCTACAGACCCTTTAAAAATGATTTTTGAATGATTCATTCAAATTTAAAAGTGATGAATCTTGCAGTGAACTTTAATATGACAAAAATCTTTTTCTTTATGTAAAAGAAGTTTTGATATTTATATCAGTGCCTTATCAAATGTCTAAAAACTAATAAATGCACAGTATCTGTAAATGTGGGGCTTCAACACGGTTCTGTTAATTTTGATGATGTCACATTTATTTGATCTTGTTGAACTGAGCAGCAGTAATCTGGTTTCATGTGGTCGTCGCTGTATTACATAGGTTATTTATTTGACATCAGTTTTTGGATGAAATATCAGCAAGAAGCCTGACAGGTCAGAGGTTACACCTGTCAGATTATTTTAATCTGATCTGTAATGATGTCACTGTAATTGTGTGGCTTTGAACCAGCTGAAGTTAATCAGACATTTCCACAAATAACTGCGTGAAATGTCTCTTTTAGCCCTTAAAACTTCCAAAATAAATAAAAAAATAAATAAAACTTACAGATTCAGCACAGTGTTTCAATGATCAGGCAGTCGTTTGGTCCAACAATGTGAACATTTTCCCATTAAAGTGTGTGTGTTGGAGGCATAAAGTTATATTGGGGGGTTAAAGGTCACTCCTTTTTATACGTCGTCAGTCACAGCCAAACACAAGCAGGAAGTGGTGTCAGTTCTTTGGGATCAGGGCTGTCAGTCATGTGACCTTTTTACACCTATTTGTTTGTTCTTTGATATAAAGCTTCCAAAATTAGTCACCTGCCTGTGAAAATCCTGATACTCTTCTTCTGGAAGCTGCCAATCAAGCTGTGGGCGGAGTCAGCGAGCTGCGTGGTGCAGCCTGCTGGTGTCTCCACACGGCGCGTCAGGCCGGACAGCTTCCGGACCGAATCCTCCGAACCACGTCTGACAGACCGACAGCCGCCGACTGTGTCAGTGTCACGGTACGTTTTTGTTTCCTTGTTTGTGAGGAATTAAAAGAAAAAGAAGAGGTTTAAGCAATAAACTTCGTAAAAACGGCCTTATTTATTATGAGCTGTTTCACTGACTTGTAGTACTTTAAATACCCAGTATGGGCATTAAAAAATAGGCACACCTGTACAGTGTGACGTTCTGCCACAAATACAGCATTATATGTCGGGGTGACTGACATTTTGCCACCTTTATGGATTAAATCTGTAGAGTTAAATATAGTTTGAATGAAATATGAACCAGAACAAAAATCTTTTTTTAAGTGCAAAAATCCGAACGTTCAATTTGGTTTTTTTTTTGTTTTGTTTTGTTTTTTCTGTCAATTTGAATTTAGTCCATCACGACTTTTAAACCAGCTTGTTATTCAGTTTGATAACATTTCAAAATAAGATTCCATTTGATTTGAACCGATTTAAAATGGTTAGAAAGCAGTGAAACTATTTAATTTTTAGTATACAGTACATCCTAAACAGAAAAGCACATTTTTAACACTTGTTAATGTGGAAAGAACAATTTTTTTTAATGACTAGAAGTTCATTTTGTTTTTCGCTGATGAACAACTATTCAGGCAATATAGAAATAGTTCAATTTTCAAATAGCGCCAACTCACGACAAAGTCGCCCCAAGGCGCTTCACACAATTCACAACACAAATTAATCTAAAATTAAAAGCAGGAAAAGCACAATAAAAGATAAAACACAGTAGAATAAAAAGAAATTACAAAGCAAACACAAACAGATTAAATTAATGATAAGACAGTCTAAAAAAAAGTGGGTCTTCAATCTTGATTTAAAAGTCTCCACCGTGTCAGACTGCCGAATAACAGCAGGTAGATCGTTCCAAAGAGTCGGACCACGGTAAGAGAAGGCTCTATACCCCACAGACTTCTTGTTCATCCTCGGAACACACAGAAGCCCTGCACCCTGCGAACTCAAGGGCCTCGCAGGTACGTAGGGCTTAACCAAGTCCACCAGGTAGGAAGGTGCCAGTCCATGAACAACTTTATAAACCAACAATAAAACTTTAAAATCCGATCTGGCAGAAACCGGTAGCCAATGAAGGGATGCCAGAATGGGAGTAATGTGGTCAAACCTTCTATTTTGTGTCAAAACTCTGGCAGCAGCATTCTGTACCAACTGAAGTCCTTGAATGCTAGACTGCGGCAGGCCAGAAAATAAAACATTACAATAATCCAGTCGAAGAAATAAACGCACGTATCAAAGTCTCAGCATCAGCCATAGACAGGATGGGATGAATCCTCGCCACATTTCGCAGATGAAAGTTTGAGCTATTTTGGAAAATGTACTACAACAGAACTAAATTTGGTGGAAGGAAAACTCCCTTCTGTCTGATCATTTTTTAATAACATTTACATTTACCCTGTTGGACTACCCTGCAGTGGGGAATAAGTTTCATTACACTAGAAGTCTTTCAGAAAGTGCTGTAACTAGGTTTAAGGATATGATTCCTTCTTTATGTTCTCTAATGTCATATACCAACACAGAGCAGAGTAGCTACCTAAACTCTGTAAGGGAGTTAGAGTATCTCGTCAATAGTTTTACATCCTCATTGAAGACAACTTTGGATGCTGTAGCTCCTCTGAAAAAGAGAGCTTTAAATCAGAAGTGTCTGACTCCGTGGTATAACTCACAAACTCGTAGCTTAAAGCAGATAACCCGTAAGTTGGAGAGGAAATGGCGTCTCACTAATTTAGAAGATCTTCACTTAGCCTGGAAAAAGAGTTTGTTGCTCTATAAAAAAGCCCTCCGTAAAGCTAGGACATCTTTCTACTCATCACTAATTGAAGAAAATAAGAACAACCCCAGGTTTCTTTTCAGCACTGTAGCCAGGCTGACAAAGAGTCAGAGCTCTATTGAGCTGAGTATTCCATTAACTTTAACTAGTAATGACTTCATGACTTTCTTTGCTAACAAAATTTTGACTATTAGAGAAAAAATTACTCATAACCATCCCAAAGATGTATCGTTATCTTTGGCTGCTTTCAGTGATGCCGGTATTTGGTTAGACTCTTTCTCTCCGATTGTTCTGTCTGAGTTATTTTCATTAGTTACTTCATCCAAACCATCAACATGCTTATTAGACCCCATTCCTGCCAGGCTGCTCAAGGAAGTCCTACCATTATTTAATGCTTCAATCTTAAATATGATCAATCTATCTTTGTTAGTTGGTTATGTACCACAGGCCTTTAAGGTGGCAGTAATTAAACCATTACTTAAAAAGCCATCACTTGACCCAGCTATCTTAGCTAATTATAGGCCAATCTCCAACCTTCCTTTTCTCTCAAAAATTCTTGAAAGGGTAGTTGTAAAACAGCTAACTGATCATTTGCAGAGGAATGGTCTATTTGAAGAGTTTCAGTCAGGTTTTAGAATTCATCATAGTACAGAAACAGCATTAGTGAAGGTTACAAATGATCTTCTTATGGCTTCGGACAGTGGACTTATCTCTGTGCTTGTTCTGTTGGACCTCAGTGCTGCTTTTGATACTGTTGACCATAAAATTTTATTACAGAGATTAGAGCATGTCATAGGTATTAAGGGCACTGCGCTGCGGTGGTTTGAATCATATTTGTCTAATAGATTACAGTTTGTTCATGTAAATTGGGAATCTTCTTCACAGACTGAAGTTAATTATGGAGTTCCACAAGGTTCTGTGCTAGGACCAATTTTGTTCACTTTGTACATGCTTCCCTTGGGCAGTATTATTAGACGGTATTGCTTAAATTTTCATTGTTACGCAGATGATACCCAGCTTTATCTATCCATGAAGCCAGAGGATACACACCAATTAGCTAAACTGCAGGATTGTCTTACAGACATAAAGACATGGATGACCTCTAATTTCCTGCTTTTAAACTCAGATAAAACTGAAGTTATTGTACTTGGCCCCACAAATCTTAGAAGCATGGTGTCTAACCAGATTGTTACTCTGGATGGCATTTCCCTGATCTCTAGTAATACTGTGAGAAATCTTGGAGTCATTTTTGATCAGGATATGTCATTCAAAGCGTATATTAAACAAATATGTAGGACTGCCTTTTTGCATTTACGCAATATCTCTAAAATCAGAAAGGTCTTGTCTCAGAGTGATGCTGAAAAACTAATTCATGCATTTATTTCCTCTAGGCTGGACTATTGTAATTCATTATTATCAGGTTGTCCTAAAAGTTCCCTAAAAAGCCTTCAGTTGGTTCAGAATGCTGCAGCTAGAGTACTGACGGGGACTAGCAGGAGAGAGCATATCTCACCCGTGTTGGCCTCTCTTCATTGGCTTCCTGTTAATTCTAGAATAGAATTTAAAATTCTTCTTCTTACTTATAAGGTTTTGAATAATCAGGTCCCATCTTATCTTAGGGACCTCGTAGTACCATATTACCCCATTAGAGCGCTTCGCTCTCAGACTGCGGGCTTACTTGTGGTTCCTAGGGTTTGTAAGAGTAGAATGGGAGGCAGAGCCTTCAGCTTTCAGGCTCCTCTCCTGTGGAACCAGCTCCCAATTCAGATCAGGGAGACAGATACCCTCTCTACTTTTAAGATTAGGCTTAAAACTTTCCTTTTCGCTAAGGCTTATAGTTAGGGCTGGATCGGTGACCTTGGACCATCCCTTGGTTATGTTGCTTTAGACGTAGACTGTGGGGGGGTTCCCATGATGCACTGTTTCTTTCTCTTTTTGCTCCGTATGCATCACTCTGCATTTAATCATTAGTGATCGATCTCTGCCCCCCTTCTCGGCATGTCTTTTTCCTGGTTCTTTCCCTCAGCCCCAACCAGTCTCAGCAGAAGACTGCCCCTCCCTGAGCCTGGTTCTGCTGGAGGTTTCTTCCTGTTAAAAGGGAGTTTTTCCTTCCCACTGTGGCCAAGTGCTTGCTCATAGGGGGTCGTTTTGACCGTTGGGGTTTTTCATAATTATTGTATGGCCTTGCCTTACAATGTGGAGCGCCTTGGGGCAGCTGTTTGTTGTGATTTGGCGCTATATAAGAAAAAAGTTGATTGGTTGATTGATTGAAATGTTCGTATCGCAAGATATGAACATTTTAAGCTGGTTTAGACTGATTTTTGTGCCAAAAGAACCTCCACAGTCAGGTTTTTATTTATCAAAAGTGGAACTAAATTTACATGTGGAAAATGATTTATTTTGGTGATAAAATCTGAAATATCTTTTCAACATTTTTGAAATTTTGTGTTTGAGGTTAATGCACAGCCTACTGTGAGATCCTGGTACCGGATCCTGATCTTTTCATCTTCAGATGATATGTTTGTGTCCAGTATCTCATCACCTGCAGCCTTATGAAACCGCTCTTTGACAAAAACATGACCTGGATACAGAAGCAGGGAGGAGACTCAAAACACATTTTTTTTCTCGCTCTTGGTGTGGAAAAATGTCTTCTGGTTCCTGAACATACATACTTTGTCCACACTGAGTTATTGTTGCTGATGTCTTTAAAGTTTATCCAGCGGGCTTCTATTCCTGCAGACGTATTTCCTTTCTTAACCTTTGTCTCAAATGTAATTGGACACTTCAGCTGATACTTGACTCTGTGACATCACTGATACCACAGAGCCAAACTCCACCAGTTAATTACCTGCTTCTACCACATTCTCTTTGAAGACTTCTTGGTTTTGATGTTGAAGCTTCTCTTTCTGATCTGCTTTACAAAATATGGACAGACAGAAAGTCTTTGGGACATACAGGACTGGATTTCTTGTTCCTCAAGACTTTGTGAAGGAAATGTTTAATTTAAAGTGATTTCAGTGACTTGGATTGTGTTGTTATATTTGACCACAGTTACATATGGTTTCAAGTTCATGTCTGTCCACACGTAGTTTTTCCAGTGTCCCTGTGGTACTTTATGGTACTTACAGTACTCATACAGTACTTTGATGATTCTTTGAAAAGTATGCATCAACTGTTTTGAAATAGTAAAATATTTTAAAAAAGAAAATATTTCAATACCCTTTAAAAACACACATGGCTGTTTTATGTTTTAAAATTGCGAACACGCTGAAGTGGAAATTTTAGGCAAGAAATTAATATATTAAATAGTTTCAAATGTTTTCAGCAATTATCTTGTAGAATATGTTTTCCTTGATTCAGCACAACATAAGACCATTTCTAATATGTCCAATTTCCAGCGTTCTGGCTCTGTGGTTTTTGTTCCGACAGGTCAGTGCTGCAGGTGTAACTCGAAATGTTTATGACTTACGTCTGGAACCGTAAATCTTTGCATTGCGAGCGAATGTCAGTTACAGTGTGACGTTTCTATGGGTGTGTGATCCAGCACACGGGGCTGAAAAGGTCAAGTACACGCCCACCTGTCAGCAGGTACAGTGCATCCAGATGACTGGTTTTGGGAGGCGGGGATGGGCTGATGACCTGCCTGTGTGGTTCTGTGGATGCAGAACCACACAGAACCACTACTGATCCCAGACCCGACCTGACCTGATTAGCAGCAGCACGCTGCTGAAGAAATCACCAAACTCTGAGAATGTTTGTGATGCTTCTCCAAAATGTGGTCACAGCAGTGACATCTAGTGGTGTGTTAGTTTCAGCAGTGCAGATGCTCTTTGAGCATCAAACTTTATTTGGACTGTTTTTCTGTGTCTGCTGCAGGATTTGAACCAGCTGCTCCTTCACACGTATGTTGTAGTTTGTATGTGTAGTCGGTGCACATAAGACAGATTACTGCCGGGAAATGAACATCATGTGCACGGATGAGTTGGAAGCATGTGATTCCTGACTGTCATTGTTGAAGGAAGCGGGGGGAGCGGGGGGGGGGGGGTATTGGAAAGTTGTTCCTTCCTGGAGGATTCCGGATGAAAATCCAGCTGATCTGCAGTAAATCGTGCTTCCTGTTAACCTGCTGTCACGCCTTCTTCTTATCGCTGCAGGTCAATGGTTGACCGAGCTACTTCCATGTTTCCACACGTCCCTTTATGTTCCGGATTTATTGGAAGTCTGCCTGCTTCACTTCATTTTATTTTACTTCTTTTGGATTTTTGTTCGTTTTTGAGTCACACTTTGGATTGACAACGTAAATCTTAGCTGTGGAGGAAAACGACGGAGGCTGGTCGCAACAAAGGTTATTTGTTTTAAGATATTTTGACTGAAATACTCATTTATTACTGCATGTGCCAGTGAAGCAGTGAAGCAAGGTGTTGTTTTCACTGGTGTTTATGTGTGTGTGTGCGTCGGGTGGGGTGGGACAAGGATTTCTTTCAAACTAGAGGTAATTAGCTGTTGGAGTCATTTGGTCAAAGGTCAAGAAGAACATGGTCCAAAAATACCATATTCTTGTACATCTCAACAACCAAGAAGCCTATGGATCAAAGTCTGTAGTAATATTACACGTGTAGATATTTAGAGGTTGGAGTAGTTTGGTCAAAGGTAAGTGTCAAGAAAAACATGGTCCAAAAACCCATTTTTACCTCTGCCTATGAAATTGGAGGAGGTTCTGTTCTCACAACTGTTTGTATATTTGTTTGTTTGTGAACAGCCTGGAGCCTACAATTTTTCATATATTATTATGAAACTTGGACTAGAGATTCATATCCTGATAGGCAAGAACTGATTCAATTTTCAAGGTCATAGGTCAAAGTCAGGAAAAATCTTGGAAAATTGGAAAAATCCAGATCTTTAACATTGAAGTTTGATCTGGATTGCTGGATTTTGTGGACATTTGAATTTAATATTGAAAAGCCCATTTGATGTACATTTTGCATTATATCTCAATCAAATGTGCCTCAGTCTCTCTCATTTTTCTGTTCTGGATTTAACTACACCACCAAAATTAGATCGAGGCTCCAATTTTATGCCTGTTTGTCTTCCAGTTATCAGGCAGAAATCAAGTGTCAAAAAGCAACAACAAATTGTGCACAGCAGAGATAAACAATGTTCTGTGAAAATGATCTGAAAAAGAATTCAGAAACCAAAAGAGCTGAAAAAAATACTTGACAACACCACAAAAAAAATCTTTGATTCAAGTGCATGAAGTAAATACATCCTCCTGACATTTGATCATATCTAATTTATCTTATGTGAAGCCACTTCTAACAGGACTTTGACCTTGAACATTTTTTCTAAGGTAACATTTGTGGAATTAGAAACTAGTGTTGGAGGAGGTTTGCGCTCTACGAGTGCGGTGCTCTAGTTTTGTATATTTTGGGATCCAAAAATCCTTGATGGATAATCAAAATAATAGAAATATGTTGTCCTCTGTCCAGGTAGTGAAAGGAAGCAAGATGTCCACAGGTGGCAGGAAAGCGAGAGCTGCCTTGGTGATGATGATGGTGCTCAACATCTTTATCTGCATCGTTATGGTGTTGTCGTGGAGTCTTTGGCAGCACAGGAGTAGCTACCAGAAGATTAAAATACCATCAAAGAAGTTTTGGCGCACACAAACATTGAGTGAATCCTTCTGGAACCGTGAGCAGCTGCGCTTAGACTTTATTTACAGCCCTGTTTTCACTTCAGAGCTCAGCAACAACTCTTCCGTTGACCTTCCAGAGTGGATGAACAGCACTGCACCCGTGGATCCCTGTGAACCAGTTTACAGAGTCTCCACACAAATCTGGGACTATAACACACTGCCACAGCGCTTCCAGGACTTCCTGTTGTACATGCGTTGCAGGACTTACCCGATGCTGATCAATCAGCCAAACATCTGCCATCAAAAACCTTTTCTGCTCCTGGCCATCAAGTCGCTGGTCCCACATTTTGACCGACGGCAAGCAATTCGTGAGACCTGGGGGAAGGCGGGCGTCTTAGCCAATCAAACTGTCACTCTTGTGTTCCTGCTTGGCAACGCCATGCCAGAGGACCACTTCTCTGATTTAACGTGGTTGCTCGCTCATGAGGTGGAGCTTCATAAAGACATCCTCCAATGGGAGTACAGGGACACATTCTTCAACCTCACTTTGAAGGAGGTCCTGTTCTTGGAGTGGTTCAGTCAACACTGTCCTCAAGCCCAGTTCATCCTCAAAGGCGATGACGACGTGTTCATCAACATTCCTCAAATTATTGACTTCCTGGAAGGTTTGCCGAAATCGAAGGCAGAGGAGTTGTTTGTCGGAGATGTTATCAGTAACGCTGGCCCACACCGAGACCAGAAACTCAAATATTTTATTCCAGAGAGTTTTTTTGTTGGGCAGTACCCGCCGTACGCTGGGGGCGGAGGCTATTTGTACTCTGGGAAGTTGGCACTACGCCTTTACAACATTTCTCAGCAGGTGGCGCTGTATCCCATTGATGACGTCTACACTGGTATGTGTCTGAGGAAAATGGGTCTGGTTCCTGAGAAGCACACAGGCTTCAGGACTTTTGACATTGAGGAGAACTTCCGGTCCAACCCCTGCGTCTACAGGAGCTTGATGCTGGTGCACAAGCGGACACCTCAGGAGATGTTGAAGATCTGGACCTGGATTATCCATCCTGAGCTGGAGTGTCAGTGAGGCAGCGTTTAAAGTGGTGCACTTGTTGAATCCAAAACTTGTTCTAAATTACAAACCTTTAGTTTGAACTTGGAATGAAGTGTCATCAGTTGTTTTGTTTTCCAGAATATGCAGCAGGTCTGCTTTGACATGTGACCTCTGAAAGTTCACATAGCCGTGTCCAGAATGACCCGACATGGGTCCGTCTGTGAGCGCAGGCGTCGTATTGAGTGGGGTCAGTCCTCACGCGGCCTTAGAAAGGCTTCCAGGAATGTGAGGTCCAGGAACTGAGAACAGATTTTTGGAGCCATTCAGAATTGTGTTGCTCAGACATTATCAGTGCCAGCGTGTTATTCTGACACGTCGACATTACAAAAATATCTGAGCCATCGTGTCTTTTCTGGCATTGAAACCTTCATCTGGCAATAAGACAAACAGCTGCATTGATGTTGAAAACCTGTATAGGTCCTCATTTTTTTTCACAGAAGAAAGTGATCAGGGACTTGATAAAGAGTTGGACTGATAAGCAGAATAAACAATGACATTGACACCGAATTTAAAAAAGTATCGATTCCCAATGTACATCTGGAGTTGAATCGGGAAGAGTGTCCGGTGGTAAACTTGTGCCAAATCAACATGTAGAGGAAATGGATCAGCAAACTTAGCCCGGGAGAGTCCGTCCTGCTGTAAGTGGTACTGATTGGACCTGTGGCGGACTGACATCCTGTCCACATGTGTCGCTCCTGGTGTTCACAGCCGGATACTAATCAGGACCAACCTGACTTCCATCCATCCATCCATTTTCTTCTGCTTTATCCGGAGTCGGGTCCCGGGGGCAGCAGCTCAATTTCTTAAAATCAGACAGAATCAGGTGGTTGCAGGAGATTTCTGATTGTGCTTTTGTAAATGTGTTAATTTCTTAAATTTGGAAAAAACCTTTAATGTTTTTTTACTTGCTGTCATATTGCAGTTATTATGTGTCAAATGTGAGTTTTTGCAGCCACTAAAGAACACAGTTCCACTGGCAGGTTTTATTTGTAATATTTGTTTTCACTTGTCACATGATAACGAAGTGATAACCAGCGTGCTGTGGCTCGAGTCTGACTCCGTGAACTGGATCCACTTCATAATGTGAGGAGTCACATCCTGTTTTCTTTTTATTCTGCCAATGTTCAGGACAAAACCTGTTTTTCCAGGTGTGGCTGGTGTTGAGGCAATTTTAAAGGTCCCTCCACACATAGTACAAATGTGGCCTAATTGTGCATGAAGCAGGAATCAGATGCAATACGTGTAAAATCGTTCCCGCCTCCAACGCCTCGTACACCTGTCGCTACAACTATGTGCGCAAACCAGCGGCTGAATGACAGAGTGTGCGCTGTGCGAGCCCATCGAACCCTCTCGCGGCAGGTGGCGGCCAAATTCCAGGTGACACATGCACATCTAATACCACTCGCTTGGCACTTAGAACATGTGTGGCCAGTCGCACTGTTAGCACAAAAACCGTCAGCAGACAATCACTTTCGAGCTGGATGTGACATTTGTCTAAGTGCCCCTATGAGTGTGGCGTTGCAAAAAGCAACACACGTGGTGCATCTGTCTCGCACGTGCCCCCCCCAACTACCACTCTTAATGGGCAATCCACCACTGTTTGGGAGTGATGAGGATGGACAGGAGTAGGACATGTGCAGAAGAGGGACACAGGGTATATAGGGAGAAGGATGCTGAGGATGGAGCCACTGGGCAGGGGGAGAAGAGGGAGGACAAAGAGGAGGTTTATGGATGTGCTGAGGGAGGACATGAAGGTGGCTGGTGAGACAGAGGACAGGGTGAGATGGAAATGACAGATCTGCTGTGGCGCCCCCTAACGGGAGAAACTGGGACAGCTAGAAGACGAATGGGGGAGAAAGAAAGAAAGAATTTTTTTTTTTTTTTTTTTATTTAAATATAAGATTATAAATGATTTACAGTTTTACTTAAAGTAAAGCTGAGTCTCACTCTTATGTTCCTTTTTGAATAATGTCTGTTTTATTTGGGTCTGTAAAATATCAGCTAAAATAAATGCTACTTTACACAGAACACAAAGATAATCAGTTGTACAAAAAAAGTTTTTTTGGAGGGGTGGGTGTTAATTTCGACAGTAAAAATTTGTTTTAAAGGCGACGTTGTTTATAACTAGTTTTTACAGTTAGTTGTGGTTGATGTTTGATTTTTAAATATCCTGAAAGTATTAGAATTTTATGTCTGTGTTAATATGGAAGTAAATCTGTGCCATCAGAGTTTGAAATTGAATTTTTAAGGTTGAAATTTTTTAGTATCAAAATTTTTAAGTTTGAATTTTTTTAGTATCAAAATTTTTAAGGTTGAGTTTTTTTTTAGCATCAAAATCAGAGTTTGAAGTTGAATTTTGTCAGGTTGAATTTGTTTAGCATCAAAATATTCAGCCTCAAAAAATTCAACCTAAAAAAAAATCTACCTCAAAAAAAAAAAAAAATTTCAACCTCAAAAATTCAACCTCCAAATTTTACCTCAAAAAATAGAGAAACAGGGAGAAGCAATCGATCCCTGACTCAAGCATCCAACATTCAGCCAATCACATTTTGCTCCATTGGTCATGTGACACTGACACCAAATCGGAGGAAGAAGAAGAAGAAAAAGGAGGAGGAGGAGACATGATGGAGCTTTGGTGAGTGTTTACTTTTTCCTGCTGTTTGTGTTTGTGAAATTCACCAATAGACACATCCACTCATGAACCGGATGAATGCAGTGGCATGTGTGCAAATTGCATTAGCAAGTAGGGTGTTTATCGAGAAAATGGTCGTTTCTCTACGTTGATTTCAGAGCCGCTGCTTCGAAATGGTTGAAGCTTGAAGCAGTTCTTCGACCCATTGTTTCGTTGCTTCTCCAGCTAGCGCTAACAATGTGTGAAAAATGGTTTGATCCACCGACGTGAATAGCCTTTTTTGCTTAACGATTCCCTTATCAGTCCTTCAGTTCACATTCCGCCGGAGCGGCTGTTTTTGAGGGTGTTTATCGCAGAATTCTAATTTTTTTTTTTTTTTTTTTTTTTTTGTCCACCAAAAATAAATGTCTTTTTGAATTCCATCCTGATGTGCACGCAGCTGGCTGCAAGAGCTCCGAGGCAATGGAGTCACATTTGTGTCATTAAACCTGAAAGGAAATGCTTTTGACAAAAACTACAGATTTTGTTTTTCTATTTTTGTCCAGAGATCGAGGATCCATCATGTCGAGATTTTATTTATTTATTTTTTTATGTCCAGAGATCTTGGATCCAGGGACCAATTTCATATTTATTTACTTTAAGACTCAATAAAATGTTGTTGACATAGAAAACCTGTAAAGTCTACTTTTAGTACATAGAAAATTCACAAGAGGTATTGATAAGGGAATCGATAAAGAATTGGATAAATAAGCAGAATCGATAATGGCACCGATATCAATAAGATCTTATCAGCACCCACCCTTAGTGAGCACACGCAAACCCAGAGCAGCGAGTATGATGACTGAAAGCATATTAAACTGTGACAGTGTTGAAGGCCTTTTACACTGCACGCGTTCAGGGTGTTAAACGAGATGTGGATTGCTCTAAAAACAAACAAACAAACAAAACACTCTTCAATGAGGTGTCGCATTTTTGACACGTCATGGGGCAACGGTCATGTTTCTTGTCATCAAACAGCAACAGTCAAAATTCAACCCAATCCAACTTTCACTACTTTGCACTGACGCAGCTGCGCGCTGTCCAATAGAAATGAGGCATCAAGCCAAAACACAGAAGACTTCAGTGCAGAAATGTGTCCCAGAACTGCTCATTTATATAGTTTTCTGAAGAAAATCCTTACATTTTTTTTTAACCTTAAGATTTTCTGATTACTGTACATTCTGAAGTTAAGAAAAAACAATTCTTATATTAGAAAACTTGTACGTAATTAAAAAAGTTTTGAGTTAGAAAACATTTTTTAAGAAACCTTTGTTTATCTGTAAATTAAAACTGACTTGTTTCAGATAAGATGACTTCTTGATTAACATTACAAGGAACCTTGGTTATTTATTTTTAGACAAAATGGCATGAAAATGAATGTGTACATTCATGTTTGAGGAGTTATGTTTGGTGACAAATGCACATTACTAAGTTTTTAAAATAATGTGACAAAATTAAAATGTTTCACTTTTTCCCAGTTTGTGCCCACATTAACAACAAAAGCTTCCAGTGAATTGCATTCCAGTAAGTGTCTCATAGGTGTAATTGCGTTTGTGTTGCAGATCATGTATCTTGGAGCAGCCTCCAACAACCTTGCATCAACCACCCTGGCATTCATCCATGAATCTGCTGAGAAGTTTGGCTGTCCTCTCAGCTGAATGATTGTTAAACCAGGAGTTTCTAACCGTAACAGTTGTAGCAGTGGTGAAAAGTAAAATTTATTAAATTATTATATCTAAAAGATCCCCTTCAGGGGGAAAAAACAAACATCAACAAAACTTTACTTGGAATACTTAAAATCTGAATTCCTCTCCCTCTTAAAGCAATACAACTTTTTTTTTCCTTTTGGTGTCTTTCCTCACCGCTGACTTCATGATAAGCAGATAGACACGATTCTTTCCGCTGTGCAGAAACAGTAATGCGCTCAAAGCTTGACCACCACTGTTTAGCTTGGTTCAAATACTAGGAGTCAGTGGGTGTAACTAGCCTGACTCTGCCTACAGTCATCAACCATTCAGCAACTCGAAACAGTCCTGTGTGCTTGTCTTTCTTTTTTTTTTTTTTTACTGCATTGTTACGTTATCTTCTCCTGTCATCATATTATCTTCTTCTACTCATAAACAGAGGCTTTGTTTTGTCGACCTACTTCCCCGTTGGTTTGTACGAGAGATGTGACGTTCATTTGTGAGCCATTCATTTGTGAGCCAGTCTTAAATGCAAATTTAACCACCGTGGAAGTAGGTCAGCATAAACAAAAGTAGTAGAAGATAACTAACATAACACAGTAAAAACAACAACAACAACAAAAAAAGTTACAACAAGCAGATGGTTTAGAGTTGCTCAAGAGTTTATCTGTTGACTGTAGGCTGAGACGGGCTCACTATACCCACTGACACCCTTTTTTGAGCCAACCTATCCAGTGCTTGGCAAGTTTTGTCACTTATTCCTGGATGCACAGAGGAAAGAATGGAGCCTATCTGCTTGTCATGAACATGGGAGTGAGGGAAGACACAAAAACAAAAAATGTTGGCTGTCACTTTTAATGATTTATTCTCTGATAAGCAAGTCATGTTAGTGTGAAGAATTAGGACAGGTTTTCTGCCACAAGTACTTTAGCCTTTTAGCAAATTTACAATCACATTTCATATTGCAAAAATTTAGAATTTTATTTTGGCACACAAAACTCCTTTTCACAAAAAGTTTTTTTTTTTTTTCCCTCCTTCCCAATTAGCACATGTGGCCAAAGCAAAAGCTTATATACACCTACCCTTTTTACTATTACTTTATATATATATATATATATATATATGGGCAGAGGTCCTGTTGTTGCAGTCACACCGGTCTGTTGTGACTGAAGTCCAGTCTGGGATCTGCAGAGCCTGGAGCAGTGCAGGCAGACAAAGACTTTGTCTGGTGTTGGTCGTTGTGAAGCAGCCTGCTTTCTCCTTTGGTGTTTGGTGTCAGCTGACAACTTCCTTTCTGCTTTAAACTGACTTATATATCAACAGATGCAAAAGAACAAAACAAGACATTTGGAATTAATCAATGTATTGAAATTTCTCTTCACAAGCTAAATAATAGTGCACAATCCAAAAGTAACTAGGACTGCAAGCAGTCATATACGGGCCCTCGTTCCACGTGACCGCCTACCCAGGGCAGTGCGTCCCCTTGTGACCAGATGTGGGCATGTGCGTACAGGGGCAGCCACTCACCACACAGTTAAAATTTCAAGCAAATCACACAATGCATGAAGGAGTTATGACATGTTGATGGTTCGTCCACTAGGGGGTGCTCAGTGTAAAAACGGAGGGGTCAGGTGTATTCAGGGGTCAACTGTCATCACACGTGAAGTTTCAAGTCAATCAGGCAAAGCATGAAGGAGTTATCATGACTTGATGTTCCATGGCGAAGGTTCAAAATGGCAGCGCCATAGCGCCCACACCCTTCAGCATAGAGAAAAGCTTTCGATAACTTTTGGTCAGAGTCATCTCTGGATGCTGTGAAAGAAATTTGAAGTGCATTGGACAAAATCCCTAGGAGGAGTTAGTTCAAATACAACGTGTGGAAATCATGGCAAAATTACAAGAAAATTCAAAATGGCCGACTTCCTGTTTGGAGTAGACCAATGGTGCAAGAGACTTTTTTGTATGTCTATGCAAGTCACACGTGTACCAATTTTCATCTCCCTACTCCAAAAAAAACCCTATGGGGAGAGGTTTTTGAAAGTTTCAAGGAGGTGCTATTGAGGCATTTTGCCCCACCCATGGGCGACGCCCCTATGAGTTGTAAGAGGTTGTCATGCTTGACCCGTGTATCAATTTTCATGATATGACAAAATTAAAGCCGTCAAAAGGAAGAACGTAATTTCATGGCGAATGGGCGATATTCAGTACGCTGCCACACAGACGCCGTTACTCATAACTTCACGGCAATCATCGCCTACGTTCACCAACTTGTTCTGCATGTTTTAGAAGTGGAAGGAAGTTGATTGGGTTAACTATGTGACATCAGTACCTGTTTAAGTATAATGTTCCATGGCGAAGGGTCAAAATGGCGGCGCCATAGTGGCCACACCCTTTGACATAGAGAAAAGCTTTCAATAACTTTTGATCAGTATCATCTGTGGATGCTGGGAAAGAAGTTTGAAGTGCATTGGACAAAATCCCTAGGAGGAGTTTGTTGAAATACGTGTGGAAATCACGCCAAAATGACAAGAAAATTCAAAATGGCCGACTTCCTGTTGGGAGTAGACCAATGATGCGAGAGACTTTTTTTGCACGTCTATGCAAGTCACACATGTACCAATTTCCATCTCCCTACTCCAAAAAAAAAACTGCAATGGGGAGGGTTTTTTGAAAGATTCAAGGGGGTGCTATTGAGGCCTTTTGCCCCGCCCGTGGGCGACGCCCCTATGAATTGTAATAGGTTGTCGTGCTTGACGTGTGGATCAATTTTCATGACAATATGACAAAATTAAAGCTGTCAAAAGGAAGAACGTAATTTCATGGCGAATGGGCAATATTCGGCACGCCGCCACACGGACACCGTTACTCATAATTTCACAGCGTTCATCGCCTACGTTCACCAACTTGTTCTGCATGTTTTAGAAGTGGAATGAAGTTGGTTGGCTTAACTGTGACATCAGGACCTGTTAAAATAGGACATTTCCTGTTAACACCGGGGGGTACTATGGCACAGGTGGGATGTTAATATATGCAGACATTCAGGGCGGAACCCTCATCATGTCCAGCAAGTTTGATGGATCTACGATGAAGTATGTGTGCGTGACAGCTGTTCGAAGTGAAACGGCGTGCTCCGAAAAGCTCGCCAAAGTTTGACAACCCCTAGCAGCCACGCCATTTGAACTAATTACATTCTTTTGATCACCATTGTGTCATGATGATGTTGACCAAATTTGAAGACGATTGGATGAAATCCCTAGGACGAGTTCGTTCAAATGTAAGTGGAAATGGCCAAAAATGGCAAAAATTTGCTCAAAATTGAAACTTAAAATCAAAATGGCCGACTTCCTGTTGACATTTCACCATGACAGTAACAGACTTTTTTGTGTGTCCCGGCATGGTAAATATGTGCACCGAATTTTGTGAGGCTGCGATGAAAAACCCCCAATGCGGAGGGGTTTTTGAAAATTTCTAGGGGGCGCTATTTCGCTGCGACCATGTGCGACGCCCCCAAAATATCGAATTTCCGGAAAGTTTGAGTTTTTGAGCATGGGAACAGGCCGAAATTTCAAAGAGAGGTTATATTATTTTTATAAAGTCTTTTAAAGCAGACTATAATATTTTTGGGACAGTTATTCCAAATGACTACTTTTTTTAATAGAAGTTTGAGTCTCTAGTTTTTCAAATGATAATGTTCCCCTCAAATTATGTCCATTTTAAAGCTGTTTTGACATTTTGTCTACCAAGTGGTTAAAGTGAATTTAGAATGAATGTTTTGTGTCTCCATCAGAGTACGTGGAGATCAGAGCTGAGAATGTGGATGTTGCACGCTTCATGTTTACAGTCCGTGGCACTGGAAGGAGCAGCTTTATATCTGGGAAGAGTGTTCAGAACCAAAGGTTTGTTCAGTAGATGCTGCTAACTGAAATTTGCCACCTCACTGATACCATGTCATGGTTGTATGTTAACATACAACTCAGGACGAGTAAGATTTTGGACTATTATTTCTCACATTTGCATAGGCTTTAATGACATCCAGTATGTAAGACCAGATGTCTCTGTAAACACAGTGGGTTATGTATCAATACAAAATGAAGAAAATCAGAGGCACGGTTTTAACTGTTAAAATAGGTTGGATATTTAAAATTTGTCGTGCACTCATGTTGATTAAAAAAAAATTATCTAAATGAAAATTTTCTAGGATTGAGCGGCTGTGGAGAGACCTGTGGGCAGCTATAACGTGCATCTGTTATGATGTCCTCCACTACCTTGAAGAAGAGGGCGACTTCAGCATCGCCAATGATACACACATTTTCTGCTGCCACTTTGTGTTCCTCCCACACTTGCAAGACGACCTGGACATGTTTCACAGTGGTTGGGACAACCATCTGCTACGAACAGAGAGCCACATGACCCCAAACCAACTGTGGGAGTCGCACACATCACCCAGTTCCAGCACCAGAGAACACAGAGGTACATCAAATGTGATTTGAATGAATCATTTGGTTCACATTTGAGGTATTGAATTAGAAGCTCAGAGCACACAGAATTTTAAAGTGTGCCTGCTGTTACTGCATGCAATTAAATATGTTCTCTGTTTTTAGGGTATGGACATTCCTGACATTGACTGGGAGAACAGTGGACGTCCTTGTGATGGCCTGTTCAGTGTTGTGGTTCCACACAGAGTGTGCCCACTCACTGAAAGACAACTGACTGCTTTAAACCATGCAGTCAACCCGAGAGCTGCATCTCAGTCCTTTGGTATCGATATTTCCATTGCCACTGTTCAGTTTTGTGAACAGTTTGTGGATCTCTGAGAATCAGAAAGACTTCAGCTTTGAATTTGCATGTTTATTTTTTTTGCAGGCATTCATTCCATTCAGTATAATCAGTACTCAAATAGAGTCCATTTTAAATACACTTTGAGTGCAGAGATTTATTTTGTTGTTTTAAATGAACAGATTCAACTGCTAAACCAGCCTGTACATTAAGAGCCTTCAACTGTCTAACAATGAAAATAAAACAAGTGTAAACCCATCTTTTGATAACTTGAATAGTTTAACATGTCAACATTTTACTGAACTACTGAGTGTAAACACAGACCCAGATGTCACACAAGACCAAATCCTGTGTGGCAAGTGCCGATACAGGACAGAATGTCATTTTTAAAGGATGTGTAATCCTTGTAATGCCCTGGGATGGGAATGGTCTCACAGCAGGTGGAAGCTGTGGGATAGCGGCCATTGATGACTTCCACTGAGAGACTGAGGGAGAACCTCCCATCCAGTCCAGAATTTGACAAGGCTGGTCAGTTTAGCTGGTGTTGCTATGGAGTAGATTCAAATGGATAAAAGTTAGTCATCAGGCTCAATAATTATCAATTGCTTAGAAGATCAGTTAAACCAAATAAACCTACCATTAGCTATGAACTGATGTAGATAGCTTGACATGCAGCATCTGATTTCCACAGAACAGTCGTCATCATCGCTGTCTTCCTCACGAGGCCATGTTAGACGCTGAAGAAGCACCTGGATTAAAAAAAAAAAGAAAAAAAAATAGCATGAGAGAGTTTTTCTTTTACACAGACAGTAATACATGCTGTCCATGTATGAACCATATTTACTACAGATGCAACACTTCAAGAAGTTTCATCTGTAATGTGTGGGTCAGTTATGTGTGAGCACTGTTTTTGAGGATGCACAAGCAAATTTTGTTGTGCTGTTTTACTGTGCAATGATAATGTGATTCTGAAGAGCAGAAAAATAAACCTCAGCACTGATACTTCCTGCTGCATCTTGAGGAAAGAGCAAGGCCACTGTGTCAGGTCTTTGGGTCATTACAGTCCACATGGGGTTTCCTTAAGGCCCCATCTCAGTCGTTTGATTTGCCTCATGACGCGCCCTATTACCTGTAAATGGTAAAAAGGTGGAGAAGAGAACCCATAACATTTTATCTAAAAAGCAAGATTGAAAAGTGAAACAGATAAAGAATAATTCAATTTAAATATTTATTATGCTGCATTCCCCTGGTGAGTGAGTTTAAAAAAAACAAAACAAACTTGTCCTGCAGACTCCCCATTATATTTTATGTTTCTAGAAAAATAAATTATCACGTGGAAATTGATGCAATTCACCGGAAGCTTTTGTTAATGTGGGCACAAACTGGGAAAAAGTGAAACATTTTAATTTTGTCACATTTTAAAAACTTAGTAATGTGCATTTGTCACCAAACATAACTCCTCAAACATGAATGTACACATTCATTTTCATGCCATTTTGTCTAAAAATAAATAACCAAGGTTCCTTGTAATGTTAATCAAGAAGTCATCTTATCTGAAACAAGTCAGTTTTAATTTACAGATAAAGGTTTCTCAAAAAAAGTTTTCTAACTCAAAACTTTTTTAATTACGTACAAGTTTTCTAATATAAGAATTGTTTTTTCTTAACTTCAGAATGTACAGTAATCAGAAAATCTTAAGGTTAAAAAAAAGTAAGGATTTTCTTCAGAAAACTATACAACCCCTGGCAAAAATTATGGAATCACCGGCCTCGGAGGATGTTCATTCAGTTGTTTAATTTTGTAGAAAAAAAGCAGATCACAGACATGACACAAAACTAAAGTCATTTCAAATGGCAACTTTCTGGCTTTAAGAAACACTACAAGAAATCAGGAAAAAAAAAATTGTGGCAGTCAGTAACGGTTACTTTTTTAGACCAAGCAGAGGAAAAAAATATGGAATCACTCAATTCTGAGGAATAAATTATGGAATCACCCTGTAAATTTTCATCCCCAGAACTAACACCTGCATCATATCAGATCTGCTCGTTAGTCTGCATCTAAAAAGGAGTGAACACACCTTGGAGAGCTGTTGCACCAAGTGGACTGACATGAATCATGGCTCCAACACGAGAGATGTCAATTGAAACAAAGGAGAGGATTATCAAACTCTTAAGAGGGTAAATCATCACGCAATGTTGCAAAAGATGTTGGTTGTTCACAGTCAGCTGTGTCTAAACTCTGGACCAAATACAAACAACATGGGAAGGTTGTTAAAGGCAAACATACTGGTAGACCAAGGAAGACATCAAAGCGTCAAGACAAAATTTAAAGCAATATGTCTCAAAAATCGAAAATGCACAACAAAACAAATGAGGAACGAATGGGAGGAAACTGGAGTCAACGTCTGTGACCGAACTGTAAGAAACCGCCTAAAGGAAATGGGATTTACATACAGAAAAGCTAAACGAAAGGCATCATTAACACCTAAACAGAAAAAAACAAGGTTACAATGGGCTAAGGAAAAGCAATCGTGGACTGTGGATGACTGGATGAAAGTCATATTCAGTGATGAATCTCGAATCTGCATTGGGCAAGGTGATGATGCTGGAACTTTTGTTTGGTGCCTTTCCAATGAGATTTATAAAGATGATTGCCTGAAGAGAACATGTAAATTTCCACAGTCATTGATGATATGGGGCTGCATGTCAGGTAAAGGCACTGGGGAGATGGCTGTCATTACATCATCAATAAATGCACAAGTTTATGTTGGTATTTTGGACAATTGAAAGGATGTTTGGGGATGATGAAATCATTTTTCAAGATGATAATGCATCTTGCCATAGAGCAAAAACTGCAAAAACATTCCTTGCAAAAAGACACATAGGGTCAATGTCAATGAGCAGATCTGATTTGATGCAGGTGTTAATTTGGGGGATGAAAATTTACAGGGTGATTCCATAATTTTTTCCTCAGAATTGAGTGATTCCATATTTTTTTTTCCCTCTGCTTGGTCTAAAAAAGTAACCGTTACTGACTGCCACAATCTTTTTTTCTTGATTTCTTATAGTGTTTTTTAAAGCCAGAAAGTTGCCGTTTGAAATGACTTTAGTTTTGTGTCATGTCTGTGATCTGCTTTTTTTCTACAAAATTAAACAACTAAATGAACATCGTCCGAGGCCGGTGATACCATAATTTTTGCCAGGGGTTGTATAAATGAGCAGTTCTGGGACACATTTCTGCACTGAAGTCTTCTGTGTTTTGGCTTGATGCCTCATTTCTATTGGACAGCGCGCAGCTGCGTCAGTGCAAAGTAGTGAAAGTTGGATTGGGTTGAATTTTGACTGTTGCTGTTTGATGACAAGAAACATGACCGTTGCCCCATGACGTGTCAAAAATGCGACACCTCATTGAAGAGTGTTTTGTTTGTTTGTTTTTAGAGCAATCCACATCTCGTTTAACACCCTGAACGCGTGCAGTGTAAAAGGCCTTCAACACTGTCACAGTTTAATATGCTTTCAGTCATCATACTCGCTGCTCTGGGTTTGCGTGTGCTCACTAAGGGTGGGTGCTGATAAGATCTTATTGATATCGGTGCCATTATCGATTCTGCTTATTTATCCAATTCTTTATCGATTCCCTTATCAATACCTCTTGTGAATTTTCTATGTACTAAAAGTAGACTTTACAGGTTTTCTATGTCAACAACATTTTATTGAGTCTTAAAGTAAATAAATATGAAATTGGTCCCTGGATCCAAGATCTCTGGACATAAAAAAATAAATAAATAAAATCTCGACATGATGGATCCTCGATCTCTGGACAAAAATAGAAAAACAAAATCTGTAGTTTTTGTCAAAAGCATTTCCTTTCAGGTTTTAATGACACAAATGTGACTCCATTGCCTCGGAGCTCTTGCAGCCAGCTGCGTGCACATCAGGATGGAATTCAAAAAGACATTTATTTTTGGTGGACAAAAAAAAAAAACCTGGCTTTGGTCGGTTGTAGTTTGTGATTTATACTACAGCGTTTGGACACAGGTGTCATTTGATTTAAAACGGCGATTTGCTTTGAAGTTATTAATTCCGACCGAAATCTTTCAATCTTTCCTCGGCAGACAGCTGCGGAGCGTTTGCAGACGGACGATTCTTGTTTCTTGCCCGCAACAGGACAAGCGTCCCAGTTAGTGACTTTAATCTGCACAAAAGTGACATCTTTAAATGACTTTGAGGGAGGTTAACGAAGAATTTGAGGATCTGCTGCTTCTGATTAGCAACGAACCAGAGACCCACTGAAGCAGTGGGTCGCAGCACTGCTTCAAGCTTCAACCATCTTGAAACAGCGACCACTTCCGCGATAAACACCCTCAAAAACAGCCGCTCCGGCGTAATGTGAACTGAAGGACTGATAAGGGAATCGTTAAGCAAAAAAGGCTATTCATGTCTGTGGATCAAACCATTTGTCACACATTGTTAGCGCTAGCTGGAGAAGCAATGAAGCAATGGGCCAAAGCACTGCTTCAAGCTTCAACCACTTTGAAGCAGCGACCATTTTCGCGATAAACACCCTCAAAAACAGCTGCTCCAGTGTAATGTGAACAAAAGGGCCGATAAGGGAATCATTAAGCAAAAAATGTTATTCATCTTGGTGGATCAAATCATTTCTCACACAGTGCTAGCTACTTGCTAATGCAATTTGCACACATGCCACTGCATTAATCCGGTTCATGAGTGGATGTGTCTATTGGTGAATTTCACAAACACAAATAGCAGGAAAAAGTAAACACTCACTAAAGCTCCATCACCCCCATTTTGTCTTCCTCCAGTGTCCATCATGCCTCCTCCTCCTCCTCCTCCTTTTTCTTCTTCCTCCGATTTGGTGTCAGTGTCACATGACCAATAGAGCAAAATGTGATTGGCTGAATGTTGGATGCTTGAGTCAGGGATCGATTGCTTCTCCCCACTTTTCTATTTTAGGTTGAATTTTTTTAGGTTGAATTTTTTTTTTTTTGTTTTTGGTTGAATTTTTTTTTAGGTTGAATTTTTTAGATTGAAATTTTTTTAGGTTGTATTTTTGAGGTTGAATTTTTTTTTGAGGTTGGATTTTTTTGAGGCTGAATATTTTGATGCTGAACAAATTCAACCTTAAAAATGTTGATGCTAAAAAATTCAACCTTAAAAATTCAATTTCAAACTCTGATGGCACAGATTTACTTCCATATGTTTACAGAAATTCTTCTATTATATTCAAATCCCAAACACATAACAGTGAGGCATATAAGTGTTTGATCCACTGTCGATTTTGCAAGTTTTCCCATCTATAAAGAATGCAGAGGTCTGTATTTTTTTTATTGTAGGTACAAATCAACTGTGAGAGACAGAATCTAAAAATAAATAAAAATCATACAATCACATTGTATGATTTTTAAATAATTCATTTGCATGAGTTCCTAACATGATCCTGAATTGTCTTTATCTTTTGGCAGTTTGTTCTGTGTTGGTACTTTTTAAGGGTTGTTTCTTTTTATTTTTTTTTTAAAGTAGATTTTTAAATGTATTTTTTATAATTATTTTATTTAGCAATAAATTATTAATTTGATATGGATACACATTCCTAAACTGTCCAGCCACTGACACTTCATGAGGACGGTGGCATAGCGGGTCAAACGCAAATGTTTTAACGGTTGTGAGGAATTTGCAGTACTGATGAAGTATTTTTTTAAATCACCCCTTTCAAATTTTCTACCCATGATTTAATTCCAGTTTTACTTCATATTCTGTTTTGTATTTCATCCCTTATTTGTAAATACAGGGAAATTGTAATTGCAAATTGAAGTCGTTGGGATGTGGGGGTCTGATGATTTGCATGCTGGACTGTGATTCTGGGTTTGTTTCCCGGTCATAGCCAACAGACACTCCCAGAACCAGAGGTGGGACAAAGTCACCATCAAGTCACTCTCAAGTCATGAAGAATCAACAGTCGTACCTTCTCCAGCAGTGTGAACTTTGACCTGGTGCTGGGGAGGAGGAGAGACACGTGCTGTGGGCCCTTCTGATAATGAGCTTGGAGCTTTTGTTGCTTACACATGTTAAATATAACAGACTTATCATTGTAGTCAACTCAGTTTCTGTCCCCATAGTTTCTATTGAATTTGTCTACTCGCATGAAGGTGAGCGTAGCAGACATGTCAATGGGATATTACACAGGCTAAAGAAAGTTGCTTTTTGGATTCATATGGGGCATAAAAGTTCACTAGACTTGTCTTTGTTACATGCCCTTTTAAGTTGGAAAAGTAAAAAATTAAAGTCTTTATTGTTTTTTTCAATTATTGTTTACACAAACTGGCTGGGATGGACCACCCATAGAGACCCGCCCACTTAACTGCTTGTGGACATTTTTGCTGTACAGGTGTGCTCCTATTTACAAAACGTGACAGCTAATGATCGTTTCACCTGTCAAACCAACCCGTGCGTTTTAAAATGTTAGTTAGGCAACAACTTCTGGAGATCTCATGTATGTTTAACACTTTTAGAATTAGATTTCTAGTTCAGGTTTCACACACCTGCAGGATAATTCTTCTGATTCACTCTGAAGTTCTCTCATTGCTTCACCCTCTGATTGTGGAAGGGGTCCTCAAAATCCAACAGCGGCCTCTGGTGGACATATGAAGTAACAGGCAATCAGTGAAGTGATGACTTACAGCTGCTCACACAGAAGAGTTGAAGTGCAGCTGAGCGACTCGCTGTATGTTCTAACACTGATGTCATTAAATAGACAAATATTTAATGCTAAAATGCCGCAAACAAACAGGCTTTTCTTCAAATGTCTGCTGCTGGTGTCGGGCGTCCTGTGCGAGTGTTACAGGTCAAAGGTAAATGACCTCTGTGGCCTCAGGCTGGCTTCTGCTTCAATTCTGCAGCTGATCTGGTTCTGTCTTTGCAGGTAAACGGTGAAGAAACCAGCAAAGCTGCAGGTGAGACAACAAGTGAGGAGTTTTATCTTGGTTTTCTTCTTCATCTCAGCTCTGGAAAAAAAAAAACAATTGGAACATCGACAAGATGTTAAAATTAAACTCTTGTGTAATGCTCAGCTTCTCTGACTTGACAGAAGTCTGTCGTGATTCATTTTAATATGTAAAATGTTGCAAACCTCTAAATTAAAAAAAAAAATTAAATATGTGAGCTGTTACATATTGCATGTTGATTGTAAAATATTTGTCCACTGATTATTATTGTGGTTTTTTTTTTTTTTTTTTTTTTTTTCTTTTACTTAAATTTGCATTCTTAATCTCAGCCACATGGGGTGTGCAGCCAGTACATTCTGAGTGCCATCCCAAGCCTGAATGAGTATGGTTATCTGACAGGGTGATTGAAGGGGTGATGATGAATATCATCAGTGCATATGCCCCACAGGTAGGCTGCGAGATGAAAGAGATTTCTGGAGTGAGTTAGATGTGGTGGTGGAGAGTGAACCCAAACAAGAGTGGTGATAGGAGCGGACTTCAATGGGGAGAAAGAGGTCAGAGAAAAAGAATTGAGATGGTCAGAGAGATGAAGGACATAGACAGGCGTACAAGGAGATGTGACGTAGGGTGAAAAGACAAGTGGCAAAAACTAAGGAAAAGGCATATTGGGAGCTGTACAAGAAGTTGAACAGTAAGGAAGGAGAAAATAAACTGTACCGATTGGCCAGACAAAAGGACAGAGCTGGAAAGGATGTGCAGCAGGTTAGGGTGGTAAAAGATGCAGATGGTAATGTGCTGCCAAGCAAGGAGAGTGTGTTGAGAAGGTGAATGAACTGCATTTTACATAGCGCTTTTCCATCTGCATCAGCTGCTCAAACCGCTTTACAGTAATGCCTCACATTCATCCCGATGTGAGGGTGCTGCCATACAAGGTACTCACTACACATGAAGAAAATTAGAAAAGGCTGGATGATGTGGAGACAGTAAGTCAGGAAGTGCAAAGAGATTAGTAAGGATGAAGTGAAGGCAGCTTTGAAAAGGATGAAGAGTGGAAAGGCAGTTGGTCCATATGACATTCCAGTGGAGGCATGGAAATGTCTAGGACAGATGGCATTGGAGTTGGAATGTGCTGGTTCCGATTTTTATTTTTATTTTATTTTTTTAAATAACAAGGGTGATGTGCAGAGCTGCAGTAACTACAGAGGCATAAAGTTAATCAGCCACAGCATGAAGTTATGAGAGTGATAGAAGCTAGGCTTAGAAAAGACGTGAAGATCTGTGAGTAGCAATAGGGTTTCATGCTGAGAAAGAGCACTACAGATGCAATGTTTGCTCTGAGAATACCGAGAAGTATAGAGCAGGCCATAAGGACTTCCACTGTGGATTTAGAGAAAGCTTATGACAGGGTGCCAAGAGAAGAGCTGTAGAAATGTATGAGGAAGTCTGTGAGGGTAGCACATGAAATGTACAAGTATAGTGTGACAGTGGTGAGATGCGCAGTTGGAATGACACTCATTCAAGGTGGAGGTGGGATTACACCAAGGATCAGCTCTGAGTCCTTTCTTGTTTGCAGTGGTGATGGACAGGTTGACGGATGAGATCAGACAGGAGTCTCCATGGACTATGATGTTTGCTGATGACGTTATGATCTGTATAGAGCAAATTTGAGTCCAGCCTGGAGAGGTGGAGATATGCTTTGGAGAGAAGAGTGAAAGTCAGTAGTAGGAGCAAGACTGAGTCTATGTGTGTGAATGAGAGTGGAATATAGTGCAGTTACAAGGAGTAGAGGTGGTGAAAGTAGATGAGTTTAAATACTTGGGGTAATGGAGAGTGTGGTAGAGGGGTGAAGGAGTGGGTGGAGAAAGGTGGCAGGAGTGATTTGTGACAGAAGAATATCAGCAAGAGTGAAGGAGAAAGTCCACAAGACAGTAGTGAGACCAGCTATGTTGGACGACTTAGAGACGGTGGCACTAACAAAAAGACAGGAGGTGGAACTGAAGATGTTGAGATTCTTTTTGGGAGTGACGAGGATGGACAGGATTAGGAATGGACAGCTCAGGTGAGATGGTTTGGACATGTGTAGAGGAGGGACCCAGGGTATATAGGAAGAAGGATGCTGAGGATGGAGCCACCAGGCAGGAGGAGAAGAGGGAGACCAAAGAGGAGGTTTATGGATGTGCTGAGGGAGGACATGCAGGTGTCCTAAGAATCTAAGGAGGAGAATAAAGAGGTTTTAGTTTTTTAAAGCTTTTACAATTTTCACTGTTATCATTTTAAGAAGTACTTAATTTTGTGCATAAAGATTCAAACTACAGAAAGGGGCGGGGCAGCTATCATACACTCAGACTGTAGTGTATTTTCTGCTCACATAGTTGAGGTGTGTGTGTGTATGTATATGTATATATATATATATATATATATATATATACACACACACACAAACCTCCCAAATTCAGAAATGGCGCTCTACTTAAATTATTTTAGGTCTTGTTTGAGGTTTGTGCTTTTACAGTGAGTTTCTCTTTCTTAAATAAGTTTTGCACTAAAAGCAGCTGTTGATCTTCTGTGCTGAAGTCTTTCCCTCCTGATCATGGAGAACGTTTATGTACTTAAATGTGCAACATGATCAATAAATGAGTCACTTTTGTGCACAACAAACGACTGTTTCAGTTTAAGAAGTACAAAGTCTGAACCTGGAGCCGTCCGATGACTAATATCTGACCCGGTCTGGTTCTCAGGTGGAGGTGGCAGCGGCGTTTTCTTCGCCCTGCGGAGCTGCCACCAGCTGCTGCACGGCGACAGTGGCGAGTTCTTCTCACCGGACTACTTGTGCTCCAACCCGCCACTGTGGTGCAACTGGACCATCCAGGTGGATGCAGGGAAGCGGGTCATTCTGCAGCTGGAGGATTTGACCCCTGATGACACCTGTCACCTCAAACAGGACCAGCTGCATGTGGACGAGGCCACCGGACACTCGGAGGATCACAGAGTCCTGCAGAGGTGCTGGTATGAGGCCAAGTTCACGTCCTCCTCCAACACTCTGTACGTGGTTCTGCTGATCGGGGGATGGCCCAACCCACCGTACAGAGGCTTCCACGGCCGCTACCAGGCGTTTGGGCCGCCGCTGATTTACCCACAGGACGGGCAGTCAGGTTTTACTGAACTGATTGCTGAAGATTTGGTTGATGAGCCAATACATTCTGATATGCTGGATGATTACAGTCGCCCCCCTGAACCCCCCCAGAGGATTGGGAGCACTGCAGACTCTCCTCTGAGATCTGAGGTGAGTCTCTAAATGAATTGAATCATTTAGACCAGTCATTTTAAAACCAGTTTTTCTTCTGTAACCACGAGAAACTTGTCTGAAACTCCTCATCTCCATCTTCAATCAGGTGGATGAAGGTCTCCGTAGCACTGAGCTGTTTGTGGCCGTCCCCACGGCGCTGACGTCCAGCCAGGAAACGTCTCGGTCCGGGAGAGGTGCTGTCCAAAGTGCTTCAGAGCAGCCCGACCCACCGCCACGTGCAGCATCTCCATGGCGACAGCATGAGAACTTGGACCATCAGCTCAAACGCAGCCCACCAGTCGTACGCGGGGATGTCACCACTGGTTCTGCAGGACTGTCTTCAGCTGCTGTCACAGAGGAGACCAAACTGCAGAACCAATCAGAGGTGGAGAAGTCTGCATCCGGACAAAACGGGTCAGAGGTCATCAAGGCCTCAGAGTGGTGGACACGTCCTCATACAAACACGGTGGAGCCGCCGTCAGACCAGCGAGCAGAAGCTCACCAGCACACCCGCACAGGTCCCGAACCCACGATCTGCACTCTGAACCCTGCAGGTGTTCTGTCAGAACCGAGCCGTGATTCTGGGATTCTGTCGTTTAGTTCTTTCTGTCCAACCAGTGAAATATTCTGATCCAGAAAAAAAAGGGTGTATTAGCCAAACAGGTTTTTGTAACCACTTCAGTGGGTTAAAGTCCTGACAGTCCAGCCTCCGGGTACCATGACCTACCCCGAATGTATGGTGGCCATCCAGGGTGGCAGCTGGAGCCAGGTCAGGCTCAAAATGTAAAAATGCTCCAATCATACTGAAACATACCACATTCATCATGAAAGTCCAAACTATACCTTTTTGGAATCATCTATGAATGTTATGGGGTATAAACAGCAAAAATGGTGACAAAGGTCAGTTTCAGTTTGTTCAGGGGTCAATAGTTGGTTGCTCCAATTTTGGTAAAAAGTGATACAAGTTATTGGTTGAGCAAATAAACTAAATAACTCTGAATGTTTTGTCTCCAAAGTAAAGGTCAAACAATGTCAATGTCCATTGGATTCTGACATGTTATGTAACATAACGGATGGTGCAAAGTATTCCTTCTGTGGAATTGTTCGAATCAAACAAATAAGGTTTTTATACTCTTCAAAATTACTGGAGCATTTTAAAATGTTGACCCCTACCTGGCTGTCGCTGCCACCCTGGATGGCCACCATAGACTGGATTGTATTTAGCCCCTTAAGTGACTTCAGGGCCACAGACTAAAGACAAAT
The DNA here is from genome assembly GCF_902500255.1 of Thalassophryne amazonica. Lineage (NCBI taxonomy): Eukaryota > Metazoa > Chordata > Actinopteri > Batrachoidiformes > Batrachoididae > Thalassophryne > Thalassophryne amazonica. The sequence goes on along the minus strand of NC_047117.1, from coordinate 3,581,414 downwards.
GGAATCTTGATTCACTGAGTATTAGAACTTGACCTTTTAAAATAATTTGATCTGCAGCTCTGCTCCTAATTTGGCAAATAATAATAAAAAAACCTGATCTTACCCAAGTTTCTGGTCATCGGTTGATTAATTTCAGTTCTGTCTTCTCACATACTTTTTTTTTTTTTCTTTACACCTTTAGTGAACGCTGGAAACCATTCTGAAAGTGCACATCTGCCTGGTGGTGAGTGTCCAATATTTGAATATTAACACACTGTACTTCATGTGACAACTGTCACACAAAACAATGACAGATAAATAAGTCATACTTGAAAGTTTTTTTTTTTCTTTTTTGTGGTACAGATCACCTGTTTGAAGTGACCTTGGAGGTGACCTTTGGTCATCATCCCGGCGAGTCCTGGGACAGCGTGACCAGGTCTCTGCTGGCGACCGTGAAGAATTTAGTATGTAGAGATGTTTCCTGGAGCATTTTACATCTGTGAATAAGAGACCTTTGAGTACATGGGTCTTTCCTGTCCACACTGTGCTGCAGGGCAGGTCTACGAGGTCTTTTGGCTGCCGAGTCCTTCTCACTGCAGCTCCGGTCTGTCAGTAATGATGACAGTTCAATGTGTGCAACAAAACATCAAAATTTTCCAAAGCTGCTTTCTGAGAGGTGGAAGCGGTTTTCATTGGCTGCCCAGAGAGATGAAATGTCAAGTGTTGCTGTGTGGTTGCAAAAACAGTCCTTTGACTTCTATATGCACATGACAAAATTTAAATGTATAGAATATTGCTTCACTCTTTTGTAGTAATTAACTTACCTGCTTGGTAAAATAAAGTCAATTTGATGTAGACTCACTGTATGGCTTTACATCAGAGGGCACTGCGATAGTGGGATTGCACAAGGATCAGTTCTGGGACACTTGGTCTGGATGACTGTTCTACTCTGACATAATGCTTTAAATGCTTAATAACAGTTTCCAGACATTGCTGAAGACAAGTAACAAGCCACACAGACGTTACAGTAAATATAAACTGATTACACAAGCTTTTTTTTTTTTTTTTTTTATGAACAAGGATGGGTTCTCAAGGGGATCCTGATCTCATTGTGCATGGGGAGAAACTGGACAATCAATTTTTTTTTATTATTATTAAACAACTTATAAATGTTTCTGATTCATTTACAGCATGTTTGACACTAATGCCATATTTTCCCTTTAAAAAAAAAAAAAAAAAAACAGCAATTTTTTTCAGCTATTTAAAAAATGCATGTGTGAATAACACACTGAAGACTTGAGCTCTGCCAGTTTTGACTCTCTTCTCTTTTGGTGTCTGTAGATAAGCGAGCAGCTGGAGGTCCTGCACACGCTTCGATCTGTATCATCCAAAAGAATCAAACCGTAAGTGCAAACCTGACTGATGTGCAGGAGGTGAACGCTGTCTCAGCTTCTGGGTGATGTGTGTTTTTTTTTTTTTTTTTTTTAATGTTTAACAAGTCGCACTATTTATTATGACTGGAGGAAGGAGATGCTCTGAGTGATTCTGTGAACATCTAATTTATCTCCCAATGTGGTCAAGCAAGCAATGACTCCCACAGTGCAAACTGGCAGAGAGGGAACGATTAGTGCATGAGTGCAGCTTGTTGACAGATTGTACAGTTACACCACCTGCTACCATGAATCTTTTTGGCTGGATCCAAGGGTGAACGGGACCTGTGGAGGTTGAAGCCTAATTCTATGGCATCCCTGCACTTGAAGACAAGAAGGTGCTGGATTTTCAATTAGGTCCTTAAATACAGCCATAGTTCCTCAGTTTACTCTGAATTATGCCAAGTCATCTAGAGACTCTTAAAAATTCTATTTCTGGGTTCTTCATTGTATTTAGAGGTGTTGACCTTTGTGCATGTAAACCATCTGACATGGTGCAAGACATCAGAAATGTCCCCCTCTTGTGGCCGCAAGTGACTTAACAGTGGAATGTCTGCAGTTGGAGAATTTGATGGTGGTGGCTGTCATTCAGTCATGGTGTATGTAAACCTGTGGTTTCAACTGCACATGCTAATGTGGTGCATTTGGTCCCAACATAGTAACTACCTGCCCGGGTCAGTTAATAACTTGCAAGGTCTTAAACTGACTCTAAACTATGTAATTTGTCTCATACCATCCTGGTTGGACTGGTTCTGTTTTTGGACACCTTTGCTTGTTGGTATCTACAGGGTTTTGTGGCAACTACAAGCAGTTCAACTGTCATATCTGCAGCGGCTCCACTTTAATCCCACCAGTTTTAATCTGGGTAGATTATATGTTTAACGTACGTCTGTAGTCTCAGCTTCCTCTCACTTCGTTGGCCGTGGCAGCCTGGTGACTGTGTTTTGTGGTTGTGTGCAGTCTGAAGGCAGGCGTGTTGTTCATCCTCTGGTTGCACGTCGGACAGGGTCCCGGTGGTTCCCACGTCCACAGAACGATCCGCTCTACTCTGCAGGGCCTCATCAACCCAGGAGATGGTCTCAAGAGGATCCACAATGACACCGCCATCATCTCTGTGTCGACTGCAGGTGGGACTGGACTGTGGCGTGTTTTTCTTTTTGTTTCTTTCATGTCCTATAGCTCGGTCCAGGTTTCAGGATTTTTAAACGTAGACCTTTGTTTCAGATGTAAATGAATGTGGGACCCAGCTGGTTCTGTGTGACGTCAACGCAGACTGTGTGAACCGGTTTGGCTCGTACTCGTGCCGCTGCAGGGTGGGGTTCCAGGACAAGTCCCGGCTGGGCTCAGGAACCGTCTGCACAGATGTTAAAGCAGCTGGTATGTGCACTCTGACTGGTTCTCATAGATCAGGTGTCCTGGTTTTGGAACAGGCTCAGTGTTCACATGAAGGTTCAGTTTGTGCCAGGAGGTAAAGTAAATGATGACGCTGTGTAAAAACTCTGCCATAACTGAACCTCTGGCTGTTTGCAGGCTGCAGTTCGGGCCTGTCTGCTGCCACTAAAGGAGTCTACGTGATCTTCTTCCTGCTCAGCTCCCTCATCTTGATCCTGCTGGTGGTGGCTGCTGCACTATATCACCGCCACCACCGGGGGGCGTTCCTCTTTCATTCCCCCAACAGCAGCCGCTGTGGCGACTGTTACTGCAGCTCGCCTGACTCTGACCTCCCTCCTCCGCCCCCACCGGCTCGGGCCCCCAAGGAGTGCTGGCCCCCAGTCAAGGAGCCGCACCTTCCGGTCGACCTGCCGCTGCTGCGCTTCAGCCGCATCCTGCCGAAGGACAGTTACATGGAGCCGCAGGGAGACCTCGACAGAGCTGACCGAGAGCACTGACGCTCCTCAGTATCTGAACTCTTGATCTTGTCTGGTGTCCATCAATGATGTTCTCAGCTTCCAACATGTTCAATTAAATTCACAAGCAAACTGCATCATTTTGCTTTTTTCCCCCTTTAGTCTTCAGACTAAACTGTAAATCCTTCAAACTAGAGGAGCTGTTTTCAGATACTTTTTTAAAAGGCACGTTTGCGTGGAAGAGGTGTGTGTTAGAACAAAAACGTACTAGATCACATCTTCTTGGACTGGTGCTGCAGATGAAGTGCTTCTGAGCCTGTTCCAGCTGCAGGTTGAACTCTCCAGATGTTGGTCAACTGACTTAAGCCATTTTATTTGAATATCAGTTTCTCTGTCCACATATTTGTAGGCAATAACTGATGTATGGATGGAGGACGTGTTAGGACTCTGACCTCACAGGAAGAGGGTCTGGGGTTCAAATCCATCCGCCCCTGGTTCCTTTCTGATGAGTTTGCTTTGGGTTTCCTCTCACCATTTAAAAAGAAAACTGATTAGGTTTGTGTTCCCGATGCAGCCAGTGACGGGGCGCCATGTGAAGATCTGGAGTTGGTTGCCTGCTGCTCCTCATGTCATCAAATTATGAAAAATGCCAGTGATTATGACCCTTAAATGCAGAGAGGCAATGAATCTGTTCAGTGTGTTGGACCGTCCAATGTACGCACACATCTCTGGTTCCATGTTAACAAATTTTATTGTTACACCATATTAAGGCTGTTTTAGTCAATATTTTGGGTTTCATATTGTGCACATAGTGTAACAGTATAACCACCTATTCATACAAGTAAGGTTAAGATATAAGTGCAGCAGATAACTGAATCAATCCTGCAAATGGTGATAGAAGCAACAAATACTCCTAAGATGAACTATTTAAAAAAAAAAAAAAAACTGGCCATCTGAATTTTCAATAGGCAGCCAGGTAGGGGTCAAAATTAAAAGGTGCTTCAATCATATTAAACTACACCAAATTATTTCTGAGCATAAAGATGGCAAAAAGGTGTAGTTTGGACTGAATGTTATGAGATAAAAACAGCAAGAATAATTCAGTTTGTACAGGGGTCAAAAGTTAAAGTTGCTCCAATTTTGGTAAAAACTGATGCAAATTATTGGTTAATAGGATTCATATATGGAATAGTCTTGACTGTTGAATATTTCCTGTCCAAAGTAAAGATCAAATGATGTCTGTCCATTAGAGTCTATGAAATGTGACATCATCACCCCATGACATCACTAAACATGACACATGGTGCAAACTGCTCCCTTTTAAAGCTCTATTGGCTGCCTATTAAAAACTGAAGTGGTTCGTCTGCGTTCTCCAAAGAGTTCATGTTTAAGGTGAATTTGTGCTGAATCTGGTTCTTCTATCATCGTTTGAAAGCTTCCTTTGTAAATATTCTGTTATCTGCTGCAGTGTTTCTGGCAGGTTTTCCCATCAGACAGACGTCTCTTTGCTGAAGACCACAGATCCCGATCCTGGACCACAGAATGTCCTTGAACTGGAGATGAAACGTGTTTGGTCTCGGTTTGACCTTCTGATGAAGCCCCCTGCTGGAAGGAGACACGACTCCACCTTGAGCTGATCTCTGGCGTTACTTTGGATATTTCTCACGTTTCACAGAGTAGAATATGCAGCAAGGACGGTGTGCAGGAGGAGGGCGGAGTCACGTGGAGGCTGGGGGGGTTTATCCACCCACCACACTCTGGTTCGTTCCCCTGCTGGTGATCTGAGGTCATGAAGTTCACCTCATCCCTCCCCACCAGCTATCATCCTCCAAAGCCTGCTCCACCTGCTGAACAGCGTCTTCACCCATAATTCCCTGCTCACTCCCCGCTTGGCCTCCAGGTGCTCGTTCCTTCCCACAATCCTTTGCTTTTTTTTGTTTTGTGAACTAAACAGAGCAGCATTTTATGCTTTGTGTTTTCTGAAATAATTCACACCTGCGGTCACTTCCTGGCCACTTTATTAGGCTCCAGAACCAGATCAGGAACCAGTTCTGTACTGATGTCAGTCTACACATAATCCATTTTATTACTTATATTTATGTTTGTGTTACAAAAAGAATTCTACAGTCAGCACTGATGGCAAACATGGAATGTTCAAGAAACAGAAGCAGAACTAGTGAATCCAAAAAAAAAGGTTTGAAACATTTCATCAGTGACACCTAGTGGTCAAATGCCTTTTACTTGCAAAGAATAAAATGTGACGCTAAAACAGATCTGCTTTACAACTTCATGTAAACTCAGCATATCTCCACTTGTGATTTTTTTTTTTTTTTTTTTTTATAAACATGTTCTATTTGATTTTTGGATGATTCTTTAACTACGGGCACTATTGGCCTTGTAAATGTAATTTCCACCACACCATTGCCTTACAATATAAAGCGCCTTGGGGCAACTGTTTGTTGTGATTTGGCACTATATACATGTGCTCTGATGTCACTGTTTATCTCCATAGAAACTACCCAAACAATCTTTCATACAAACTGTTTAAAGGGACATTACAGTGTTGTGGTGGAAATTACGGAAATAGTGTGAGACAACTACATTTTGTTTAAAAAAATCACAACAGTTGTATGACACTGAATACCCCAATTATGTTTTGATTATTTTACTGATATTTTATTCAGAGATATTTTAAAACATTAGAAAAATGTTTCTATCATTGAAGATCAAAAGTCTGGGTGTGGGACAAGCACAAAACGGCAATATTTGCATATAATGATGCTGAAAAAAGGTGAAAGTCATCATAGACTACTAGAACAAATTTCTTAACACACTTTCATTGTAAAGATAACTATAAAAGTGTGAAATTTCCCCTTTTTTCTGTTTTTCATACAATATGATCAAAGGACATAAGTGCCCGTACTCTAAGAATCACCCGTATGTTTTCCCCTCTCCAATCAACTTTTTAATCAAACTACGCTGTTCTTCTGAACGTCTTGAACGTCCCATTTTCCTCAGGCTTTCAAAGAGAAAAGCATGTTCAACATACAACAATATACTCAAAACCTGGATTAATCTTTTTAGTCACATAGCACTACTATTATTCTGAACACTACTGTATATCAGTTAAGGGTCTACATAAGGAGGAACTGGAGCCAATCCCAGCAGTCACTGGCCCAAGGGCGGGGTTCACCCTGGACAGGTGCAGGTCCAAATAATACGTGTAATAATGTGAATAATCTTTATTTTTAAATTGGGGAGGTTTATTGGGGGAAGGTTGGAGAGTCGAGATGCAGGATTGTCACCAGAGGATTCTTGGTTTGATTCTCTGCCAGGAAACTCACTAAAAGCATTTTTACACATGAAAGTCCAAAACAAGGTCTGAACCAAGGTTCATGTTTGTATGCAGTTAGTTTGGTTTCACATTGCAGTGTTGTGGTCGGACTAAAGAGCTTTTCACAACATACAACATACTTTGTTCCCAGGTGCTGGCTTCATCCTTAAATAGGGGACACCTGATTCACACCTGTTTGGTCCACAAAACTGATGAACTCACTGACTGAATGCCACACTACTATTATTGTGAACACCCCCTTTTCTACTTTTTTTTTACTAATAGCCCAATTTCATAGCCTTAAGAGTGTGCATATCATGAATGCTTGGTCTTGTTGGATTTGTGAGAATCTACTGAATCTACTGGTACCTTGTTTCCCATGTAACAATAAGAAATAGACTCAAAACCTGGATTAATCTTTTTAGTCACATAGCACTACTATTATTCTGAACACTACTGTACCTGCAGCCAGTGAAATGTCAGTTTCTCACCTGAACCTAAAGTGTTGAACTTGAAGTTTTGTCAGTTGTCTCGTAATAATTTCGGTGGTTTGTTGTTGGACGCCACACGAGAAAAAAAAGGATACGATCCCGTCTCAACAGCCACAGCAGCAACAGTGAAAATGTAACTGTGATGACAGAAAAAGCATAAAACTATCATTTGTTGAAAGTGTATTATGCAATATTGAAGTATGGTATTGATCTAATTTGTACAGATGGTTTAATTCCGTTTATTAATGGAGGTCAGTGAACAGAACTGATCTGTCGTGAGTTTAAAGTGCCACATTTGTATTTTGGTTTTGCCTGATGTTTTAATCCTCCATTCCTGAGCTCAGTCAAAGTTTTCCTGAAACCTCGCTTTCATAGAAGGTCACAGTCGGTAACCGTGACAAACTGGCGTGTGAAGGTCGTGGTTGTCCATGAACAGGATGTAGCGCTCGGTTTGGTGACATAATGTGCCGGAGCTGTTGCCAGAACAGTCACTGCACAGCTGTACAATAACTTACAATACAACCACGGTGCTTCAGAAGAACATCCTGGGAAACGTAACCCTTATTTAAAGGTGGAGCAGGTTTCACCCAGAGACCTGGACGCACGCATCAGAACGGGATTTTAGCAGCTGAGCAGTTCAGCTCGTGTTGAGGGCAGTTTCTCTTAAACACTTTGAAACAGTGGAACATTAGTTTGTATGAGTTTTTTCAGGCTTGTGAGGTTCCAGTTTGAATATATCCGGCTGAGGAACGCTGACCTTGTATCTGGGGTCAGGATGCGGTTGGCAGTAATCCTCTCAGTGTTTAATAACCTGAATTATGAAGCATCATTCATCACAGGAATCGCACTTTATGGCTCAGCAGCAATTTATTTTTCTATTAGCTGAGTCATGTGAAGTGTGATTGGACCATAAGGATGGGGGGGTGGGGGGTGTCAATAACAGCAGATCCTGCAGAGCAGCAATTTTGAGCTCTGATTGGATGAAGATATGAAGCAGAAGACTGACCTGAAGTGATCCTGCAGCCTGGAGTCAAACTCGCACCCGAGGCAAATAAACGAGCTGTGAGGTCATCTACCTGTGAGACACTAAGAGACTGTGTGTGTGTGCGTGCATGAAACTGCACCAGTTTCATGAAGCTTGAATAAAGATTGTTTGCTGTGTGTTTCTTCTGCATGCAAGACAAAACAATTATTTATTAATTAACAAATAGTGTGTCTGTGTAGGCTCTCAGTTGTCCAGGTGGTTTCCATAGTAGAGAAGCTTGAATCTTTGACTGGACTGGGTTGCTTGACGCGAGGACGTTTCGCTTCAAATCGCAGAAGCTTCCTCAGCTAAAATTCTTGCTCTGGAAGTCTGACTTCTGTCTGACTCTTGTAGAGAAGAATAAAACAGAAGCCAACAAAAGCTGGAGTTTTAAACCTAACCAGACCCTCCTACTGAGAGGCAGACTGCTATAGGCTAGTGACTAAACAATAGCTCTAATTAGCAACTATTGTGCTGTAGTTAGCACACCTAATGGCAGGACAGCTGTCCCTCTAATGATGGGATGGATGCCTTTCTGATGGCTCCCTTGATGACATGAATGACTCATTACCATGAACAAAAGACTGAAACTGCTTTGACCTGAGTACCCCATTGTAAACAGGGGATAAAGTGTGTCTCAGACCCCCTCCCTGGTTAAGGCTGGGTTTCAAACGTTTCACAGAGAATGCCTCCTTGACCCTTCTCTCAAACCATTTCTTCTCTCTGGCTAATATTTTAACTTCCTTGTCCTCAAACGTGTGGTTAGTGTCTTTGAGGTGGAGATGAACTGCAGACTGAGGTCCACTGGCGCCCTCTCTGCGGTGCTGGTATAGCCTTTTGTGTAAAGGTTGCTTAGTCTCACCTATGTAGTGTTCGTTACAGTTTTCCTGACATCTGATATGATACACTACATTACTCTGTTTGTAACTAGGGATCCTGTCCTTAGGGTGAACTAATGTCTGTCTCAAGGTGTTAACCGGTTTAAAGTAAACTGGGATTTTGTGCTGTCTGAAGATCCTCTGTAGTTTTTCCTCTACTCCTGCTAAATAAGGGAGAGACACTCTTCTTCTTGTCTCCGTCTCCTGTCTATCTGGTCTCTTTGTTCTCTGGGACTTCTGCACTTTGTCCAGGGACCATCGTGGGTACCCACATACTGTGAGGGCTTTCCGGACATGTTGTTGTTCTTTAGCCCTTCCCTCTGCAGTTGTGAGCACCTGTAGGGCTCTGTGTTGAAGCGTCCTGATCACCCTGAGCTTGTGTTCAAGGGGGTGGTTTGAGCCAAAGAGCAGATATTGGTCAGTGTGAGTTGGTTTTCTGTAAACCCCTGTCTGGTGCTGTCTGTTCTCTCCAATCGTAACATCACAGTCCAAGAACACTAAATGGTTGTTTCTGGCATCCTCACGTGTGAACTTGATATTGGCGTCCACCGAGTTGATGTGTTCTGTAAAGGCCCCAACTTCCTGTTGCTTGATTTTGACCCATGTGTCATCAACATATCTGAACCAGTGACTGGGAGAGATGCCCGTGAAAGACGTCAAGGCTGTCTTCTCCACTCGCTCCATGTACAGATTGGCCGCAATGGGGGATACCGGAGACCCCATCACACAGCCATGAATCTGCCTGTAGTAATTAGTTAGTTAGTTAGTTAGTGGCACATTCATTCTATCATCAGCTCTGTGAGTGGATATTTTTATGTCATAGACAGCATGGAATAATTTGTGCTTCAGGGTCTTGCATTGACTGGGATGTGATCCCACAGCCTCATTTAGGTGTCATATAAAACAAATAAACATTTTCCATTCATGCAATGGAAAGAATGTTTTCATTTGTTAAAAGATGGAACTTACCAGGCACAGTATGTTCTGTCTTTCAGTTCAAGCAAATGTTATTACACATTAAATCAATAAAACATCAAATGACAAGGATCAGTTTTAGGTGTTATATAAAACAAATAATGACTGTTTCTTCATTTGTGCAATGAAAAAATATTTCATTTGGTGAAAGATGGAATGTTCCATTCAACAAGGCTTCGTTGAATGGAACACCTCCATATCCTGCACACGCTTTAATTCTTGCTTCACGAAATGTACACAGTCAAATATGAAAATAAAGACACACATAATGTGTGTTTGTACTTTTGTTAAATTAAAACATGCTTCTGCTGATAATGATGTCAAATTTATTTGCAGATTGTATTAAAACTGCATTATAATAATAACTACTGTGCACAGGATTAGCCTATAGGGGGCAGTGTTTGGCCTCTGGCTGTCCTATGGCTTCTCTTCTGCAGCTTTAATCACTTGTTGGGCAAATAAGAAAAGAAATTTGGTCATATCCCTGTAATAAAGGAGGCGTTTCTTTATTCTTTTTCATTCAACATATTGTCACAATGCAGCGCTTTAATCCTCCAAACGAACGGACGCTTCCATCCCGCAGGAAAAAAAGGCTGATGCCATTGTTTGAGTCAAATCTGCTAAGCCTAATTCTTTTGTGTGCATTTGCATATTCGGAAGTATTTCTTTCCCGAAAAGCCAAATCCTCCCTGTGAGAGACATGAGGCATTTTTAGTATCACTGGTAAAGTATCTACACGCACTATTAGCGCTGTATAATGTGCCGGCATAATCTGGCAGATAAGCAGCGCTTTTCTAAAGTGTAGAATTACCTCGGGATGAAAAGCTGCAGATTCAAACAAGCTCAAATGTCATCAGAAATGTCAAGTGCCTCTGCAACGCGAGGATACCAGAATGCTTTTTCTTTTTTTAAATCGTTTTCATCACCCACCTGATTCCTCGAATATATCGCACAGTTGAAAGGCCTGACCTGGCCCAGACCGCTCCGATCTAATGGGAGCACATCTCTAACATAGACACTCACCCATCTTCACTGGTTACCACTCTTTTCCTGCCTTTTTCCACTCTTTTCCTGCCTTTTTTTCCCTCTCCACCTACTTGCTTCCACTCTTTTTTCCTCCTCTGAGGCCTCATGTACAAAGACTGGCGTGGATTTCCTACTGAAACATGGTGTACAGTAAAACCCAGAAACTGGTGTAAGCACAAAAATATCCAGATGTATCAAAGTGTGCGTACGCATGGATACAAGCATGTTCTGTTTGTACATCCCAATCAATGTGGAATTGAGTGCACATGCAAATGCACCAAGCTCCTCCCTTTCCACGTCCTTATTTAAACATGCAAATTCATGTAATTAGGCCCTGGGACCTGGGATTCCCCTCCATCAAAACAGTCAACATGAACACAGAAAAGAAATTATACAGAGTGAGCTACAGATGACTGGACATGATGAGACACGCAGGGATAGTTTATTTGGTATCCTGTCAAATGGAATTTCATTTCATTTCATTCATATAGCACCTGTAACTCAAACCTAACTTTAACCCCAACCAGACTTGGGTAACCTCAGCTTTAGTGTGTAAAAGTTCAACCATGTGTTGTTTCTACCTGTGCAGCTGAAACAAGTGATTTCATCAATTTGCTCATCTACCTGCCTGAATAATTGAACTCAGTAGAATCTGCTGGTTTAGTGAGAGATGGAACAAATATGTGGTGGGACCTTTACACAAAACTGACCCCAACTATAACCCCAACCTAACCCTAACTTAACTTTAAAATGGTTTTGTCATGAACATGTAAGTCTGTTGCTATCAGGTGAGTCTCTGCGTTTCTCTTCATTGATCAAAAACCTTTGCTGCTGACAGGGTTTTTGAGTTTTTTTTGTTTGTTTTTTGGGGTTTTGGGTTTTTTTGCTTGTGAGCTTTTCAAATGTGACATCATGATGTCAGATAAAGCTTCACTTTTTTCAGCACTTTTACTTCGCAGTGAAGGCGGTCTCGCCGTAGTGAAGGCGGTCTGGCCGTAGTGAAGGCGGTCTCTCCGCATTGAAGGCGGTCTCTCCGCAGTGAAGATGGTCTCTCCGCAGTGAAGATGGTCTCACCGCAGTGAAGATGGTCTCACCGCAGTGAAGATGGTCTTGCCACTATGAAGGCGGTCTCACCGCCGTTCCACCATCACCTGCTCGCAGCGTCACACTGACACCAGCAGAGGTTTCAGCCACTCTGCATCTGTTGTTTGTCTGTTTGTTTTCTGCTCTCGTCGTGTTTTCCAGCGCTGATTTTTTCCGGCGAGAGAGAAGAACCACAGCACGAAGTGAAAACAAGCCCTCAGAGATGACGCCGAGGACGATTGCCAAATGACAACATGAACACAGCATGATTAAACTGCTAAACAAACAGCAGAGATGAGAAAAACAGTGGAAGCAAACACACAGGAGCCCGCAAGGACAAATTACACCAACTGCCAGGCGCCAAAGGGAAGCACTTTTACTGGAGCTGGATGTCGGGGTTTTAAATGGAAATGGGGATCAGATAAAACGACACTTTCCCAAAAAAGTACAACAACAGGACGTCGTTCACAATCATCATAACAGGAAGCAGTCACACCGCCCGCGTGACGGACGCCAAACTTCAAGTCCTTCCAAAGTTATTTCCCACAGTCTGTGGATTTGCTCGGCTTTTTCCTGCAGGAGGTGACACATTTGCTCGAGTCCAACATGTTGAGACAGATGAAGGCTTTCTAAAGCCTCTGAGTCGACGTGTGCTTTCTTCCCTCGGAGCGCTGCAGCCCGATACTCTGTTAATACACATGAGTCGTGTTATTAACTCTGACCCGAGCCACTTTTCAGCAGATGTTCTTTCCCAGAACTGCAAAACCTTCAGCACTAAGCACAAGTTCAGTGTTTTATTTCCTAACTGGACTCTTTTTAAAGTTTTGTCTCTTCACTAAATCAAAGAATTTGTGGCAGATTCAGACCTGAAGACAGAAAAGCTCCAGTAATTCCAAATAATGAACTGTAGGTGACACAGTGGATTAGTGATTAGCACTGTTGCCTCACAGCAAGAAGGTCATGGGATCACTTCCCACCTGGTCCTTTATGTGTGGAGTTTACATGTTCTACCCCATAAATATATAAAGAGGTGGAGCATTGGTGAGACCCCACCTGACCTCGGTGGAAGGAACGCAGCCTGGACACACACCAATCTTTGTGTTACTAACGGGCTAAGCTAACAGGTTAACCTTGTTTGGGCTTATCTGGCCCCAATATCTGGCCCAGATGTGTTAATAAATCATTTTTGGGGTACTGGGCTGTGGTTAGGGTTGGATATCGAGGACCGGTTCTTTTCGGGTATTGTTAAGAAATGATTCGATCCACTGACATCAGTAGCATTTTGCTTAACGATTTCCTTATCGGTTGCTGTTTTTGGGGGTGTATGTCAGTCATTTCTCTACATTGATTACAGACCCTGCAGCGGGTCTGTAATCAACCGTTTCAGTGGTGTGGCTTTGCTTTGAACCTTGAACCAAGGAAGCAGTGCTTCAATCTGCTGCTTCATTGGTTCTTTGTTTTATTTCGGTTTATCTTAATTTTCCCCGCTAAAACCCTAAAGAGCTTATGTCTGTGAGTAATAGTTACCTTTTCTATGTTAAACCGACCTGTTATGACATGGTTCAAGTACTGAGTTACATTTTACTGACATAGAGGCCAAAAAATAAACTTTCTTATAACATAATAAAAATACTGTTTCTAGCTGAACAAAATACTTATTGTTATGGTTAGTTTATTTACCTGTTTGATATTAGTTTGGTTATGTGTTGGTTTAGATTGCCCTCTTGTGGCGACAGTTAGGTTTGCAACTCTTCCTTTTTAACTGCAAACTCATGGGAGAAGCAGCCACATAAGGCTGTAAGTGTTTGGTGTTTCATTTAAAAATGTTGTTTGTCAGTAGGCTACAGTTTATCAGATTGCTTTGTCTATAGAAAATGTTAGCAAAACATGTTTGTGATCTGTTCTGAGAAACGTTAGCATACAGCTAGCATGATGCTAACGCCTTTCTTTTGTTGTGCTAATTAGACCCATTTGGCAGGATAATTTACAAGCTAACTCTAGAGTAGTCATTTTAACAAACATTTTATTTCTATATGGAAAAGTTACAACAAAGGATGAATGACACTGATTGCTGTATTTTTTTGTGTGTTACAGCTTTACAATTTCATTAAATGAGATGAAGCCAACTCTCATTCTGTTCACTGTCTGTCATAGCTAGAATAAAACACATCTAGTGAGGACAGAACACTTATCAATATATAATCGAAAGAATTAATACAAAATCTTTATCCAAAAAAGTTATGTGAACTTAACCGAAGCTATATCTAACCTCTGCAGCAACTAAGATTTACAGACCGAGCGACCGACAGCGGTCTCACCGTAGGTTGCTTAAACTAAATTCATCAAAACATACGAGGTCTATTAGAAAAGTATCCGACCTTATTATTTTTTCAAAAACCATATGGATTTGAATCACGTGTGATTACATCAGACATGCTTGAACCCTCGTGGGCATGCGAGAGTTTTTTCACGCCTGTCGGTTACGTCATTCGCCTGTGGGCAGTCTTTGAGTGAGGAGTCGTCCACCCGCTCGTCGATTTTTTTCATTGTTTAGGAATGGCTCAGAGACTGTTGCTTTGTTTGATAAAAATTTTTTCAAAACTGTAAGGCACAACTGAGTGGACACCATTCAATAAATTCAGCTGGTTTTCGGTAAAAATTTTAACGGCTGATGAGAGATTTTGGTCTGGTAGTGTCGCTTTAAGGACGGTCCACGGCGCCTGACGGTGATCTGCGCTTCGAGGCGGCAGCGTCTCGCCGTTTCAAGTTGAAAACTTTCACATTTCAGGCTCTGTTGACGCAGTAAGTCGTCAGAGAACAGAGAACTTTCAGAAGAAGTCGGCATGAGGAGTTTATTCGGACATTCCATTGTTAACGGTCATTTTGTAATGAAAGAACGTGCGGGCAGAGTCGCATGTCGGGCTGGACCCGACCGCAGGGGGTCGCGACAGGAAAAACACCTCCGTTGGAAATCTCAATGGGCAAGTTGGAACATGCCCAAGCTGTTAAACAATTTCTCAGTTACTCACTTGTTGAAAGCCATTAAAAGCCGCCTGAATTCTACAAATGGTTTTCAACACGGAGGTGTTTTTCCTGTCGCGGCGCACACAGATTTGCCGAGTCGTCACGGAAACGACTCGGCGAATTTGCGCGTACGTCTTTCATTAAAAAAATGTCCTTAAACAGTGGAATGTCCGCATAAATTCCTCATGCCGGCCTCTTCTGAATCTTCTCTGTTCTCTCACGATGTCCTGGGTGAATTAAGCCTTAAATTAGGATGTTTTAAGCTCGAAACAGGCCGACGACAGCGCCTGAAAGCGCTGCAGGATGTCCCGCTCCGTGGGAAGTCCTTACACCGACAGAAACACCCCATAATCTCTCATCAGCCGTTAAACTTTTCACAGAAAACCATCTTAATTTCTCGAATAGTGTCCACTCGGATATTCCTCACAGGTCCAGAAAAAATGTTGATAAAGCAACGCGCGCCGTCTCGAGCAGCGTGTGAAACAAAGGAATTCAGCCGAGAGGGCGGGACCACATCTCACTCAAGGCCTGCCCACAGGGAAATGACGTCACCGACACGCGTGAAAAAACTCACGCATGCGCACGAGGGTTCAAGCATGATTGGTGTAATCGCATGTCATTCAAATCCATATAGTTAAAAAAAAAATAAAAGGGTCGGTTTATTATCTAAGAGACCTCGTATGAACTTATTTTCTTGACATTCTACAATATTCTTAAAATTTTAGTCCTGTCTCAGCTCAGACAGTGCCATATGGTAGAGGTGCAATGTATTTTCATTGCGAGAAGCCCTGCTTGCATCAACTCTATTCTCAGCTAGGAGATCAACATTTGAAGACCTAATCCTGCTGAAGGTTCCATTTCCATACCACTGCACAATCACGGTATCATTGGTTGACCTGAGCAGTGTGTTTTTTCTGTAGTGAGCAGGAACATCATTCCTGGTGATAGATATATCTGTTTCAGAAATAGATCTCAACTCTCATGACATACACCATGTTTTCAAAAATACCTCTACAGCTCCACGGTGAAGGTCTTTGTAAAAAAAAAAAAAAAAAATCACAAAAAATACAGGAGATGCAGAAATCTAAATACAATCTCATTAAGTGACATATATTTGGCAATAGTAAGATATGTTTTGTATTGAGCTAGGATGAAAATCTTTTGAGATTTTTTTTTTTTTTTTTTACACAGGGCAGTATTTTTTCACGCATTCAACTTTTGATATGTTAAACGCATTAAACTTTGTGGTAAAGTTTACTGTCTTAATTCTGAAATGCTTAGTTAACGACCTTAACTAAGCATTTAAGGTCAGATCTGTGTACATGGGATTTGATGTAGGAGAGGGATTTGTTAATGGAAGCTACACAGATTGAAGGTCCAGCACCATTTAGTAGCTGACAAGAGGATTTAGTTGAAAAAAAAAAAGGCAACACTGAATCAATCTTACATTTGACCACGCACAGCGCGCACTAATTTGTAGAGCAATATACTGTGTTTAGTGATAGGTAGCCAGGTGAGTAAAATACGCACTTTTCAGAAAGTTGTACTTGCCCTTCACATTCAGAGACATAAACTGAATAAATACCTTGCAAATGTGACAGTCGCCTGGCAATCACTTGACAGCGCGGCTGGGCGAGGTTACCACCAGCACTTACAGGACAGCGCCTCTGCTACATGAGCGCCACCCGCAGCAGCACCATGTGACACAAACACGTGCCAGAGCAGAGAGATGAATGTCAGTGCTCTTCGTGGATTGATTTGCCCAAGAAGGGGAGACGATCAAATTACTGTGTTCTTGTAATACATATTTTGGCATAATGCTTGAAATAGCTTGTTTAAAAAAATAGTAGTATAGAAGTTTATATATATATATTGTTGGGAAGGTGTCGTAGCACGGACCCACAACAGGGGGCGCAAATGAACGGACAATGAGTAAGCCAAAAAGTAACAATTTAATGTTGCGATAATACACAACTAAATCACAGAAATTTGCACAGTCAATTAACACCAGGTGACGTGTGGGCAGGCTCGAAGATAGAAGACCCCCGATGAGAGAGAAGCCACATCCCACACGGCTTCCACCACCAACGGTCTGAAGAACACCGGAGCCGCCAAGTCCCGAGTCCCCAGGTGGCCTCTGTCTTCGGCTGTCGACCCTGGTACTGCTGGCAGAAAGCAGAGATAAGATGAATGAGTGTGAGTCCGCACACTCAGTAATCCACAGTCCATACACAGTTAGGAGGGAGCACCTCCACCTCCAATCACACACTCGTGCAGCTCCTGGTTAACCACTTATCTGGTTTGGGGTGTGAGGCAAAGCCGTCGCTGTCACACCAAACGCCAATTCCCCAGACAAGGCAACACTCCAGGAAAACGGCTGCAACAGAAGTTCAGGTTATACACACAAAGTGTCAGTCAGCAGAGAAATTACCTCTTCAATAGTAGTCGATTTCTCGGCGAGGAGGTGGAGGTGGTCTGGCGCCCTCTCATGCTTGGAGCCCGCACTCCAAGCAGGGCGCCCTCTGGTGGTGGTGGGCCAGCAGTACCTCCTCTTCAGCGGCCCACATAACAGGACCCCCCCCCCTCAACGGGCGCCTCCTGGCGTCCGACCAGGCTTGTCCGGATGTCTTGTGTAGAAATCGGCCAGGAGGGCCGGGTCCAGGATGAAGCTCCTCTTCACCCAGGAGCGTTCTTCAGGTCCATACCCCTCCCAGTCCACCAGATATTGGAACCCCCGGCCCTTACGACGGACGTCCAGGAGCCTGCGAACTGTCCAGGCAGGCTCCCCGTCAATGAGCCGGGCAGGAGGCGGCGTAGGTCCCGGAGTACAGAGGGGCGAGGTGTGGTGTGGCTTTAGACGGGAAACATGAAAAACAGGGTGAATCCGCAGTGAAGCCGGGAGTTGGAGCTTCACTGCGGCCGGGTTGATGATCTTGAGCACACGAAATGGACCAATGAACCTTTCCTTCAGTTTCGGGGAGTCGACACACAGAGGGATGTCCTTGGTCGAGAGCCACACCTCCTGCCCGGGCTGGTATGTGGGGGCCGGGGAATGCCGGCGGTCCGCATGGGCCTTGGCCCTCGTCTGGGCCTTTAACAGGGCAGAGCGGGCGGTCCGCCACACCCGGCGGCACCTCCTGAGGTGGGCCTGGGCCGAGGGCACACCGACCTCTCCCTCCACCAGCGGGAACAATGGGGGCTGGTACCCCAAACATGCCTCAAAAGGGGAGAGGCCGGTAGCAGACGAAACTTGGCTGTTATGGGCATACTCGATCCAGGCCAGATGGTGACTCCAGGCTGCCGGGTGCGCGGAGGTGACGCGTTGAAGGGCCTGCTCCAGCTCCTGGTTAGCCCGCTCTGCCTGGCCGTTTGTCTGGGGGTGGTACCCGGACGAGAGACTCACGGTGGCCCCCAGCTCCTTACAGAAACTCTTCCACACCTGTGAAGAGAACTGGGGACCACGATCTGAAACGATGTCCAATGGTATCCCATGTAGCTGCATGACGTGGTGGACCAGGAGGTCTGCCGTCTCCTGGGCCGTCCGGAGCTTCGGGAGGGCCACAAAGTGGGCCGCCTTGGAGAACCGGTCCACTATCATGAGAATTACGGTGTTGCCCTGGGACGGCGGGAGGCCCGTGATGAAGTCCAGGCCGATGTGAGACCAGGGGCGATGAGGCACCGGCAGGGGTTGGAGGAGTCCCGAAGTCCTCCGATGGTCTGCCTTGCCCCTGGCGCAGATGGTACAGGCCTGGACGTAGTCCCGGACGTCGGTTTCCAGGGACGCCCACCAGAAGCGCTGCTGGACTACTGCCACGGTCCTACGCACTCCGGGATGACAGGACAGCTTGGACCCGTGACAGAAGTCCAATACGGCAGCTCTTGCCTCTGGTGGGACGTACAGTCTGTTCTTGGGGCCGGTCCCCGGGTCCGGGCTCCTTGCCACGGCCTCCCGGACCATCTTCTCCACGTCCCAGGTGAGGGAGGCCACGACAGTGGACTCGGGGATGATGGTCTCGGTGGGGTTCGACAGCCCCGCTTTGGCTTCTTCTTCGTGCACCCGGGACAATGCATCTGATTTTTGGTTCTTGGTCCCGGGGCGGTACGTGATCCAGAAGTCAAAGCACCCGAAGAACAGAGACCAGCGGGCTTGCCTGGGGTTCAGCCGCTTGGCGGTCCGGATGTACTCCAGGTTGCGATGGTCCGTGAAAACCGTGAAGGGCAACGATGCCCCCTCCAGCAGGTGTCTCCACTCTTCAAGAGCCTCCTTCACCGCGAGGAGCTCCCGATTGCCGACGTCATAGTTCCGTTCAGCTGGGGTCAACCTGCGGGAAAAATAGGCACAAGGATGGAGAACCTTATCAGCCTCCACGCTCTCGGACAGCACGGCTCCTATCCCTGAGTCAGAGGCGTCCACTTCCACTATGTACTGGCGATCAGGATCAGGCTGCACCAGAACTGGTGCAGTCGAGAACCGGCGTTTCAACTCCTGGAACACGGCTTTGCACCGATCCGACCAGGCGAAGGGGACCTTGGAAGAGGTCAGGGCAGTCAGGGGGCTAACTACCTGACTGTAACCTTTAATGAACCTCCTGTAGAAATTTGCAAAGCTGAGGAACTGCTGTAGTTTCCTGCGGCTTGTTGGTTGGGGCCAATCTCTCACCGCCGCAACCTTGGCCGGATCAGGGGCGACGGAGTTGGAGGAGATGATGAACCCCAGGAAGGACACAGAAGTGCGGTGGAACTCGCACTTCTCGCCCTTCACAAACAGCCGGTTCTCCAACAACCGCTGTAGGACCTGACGTACATGCTGGACATGGGTCTCAGGGTCCGGGGAAAAGATGAGTATATCGTCCAGCTGTACGAAGATGAACCGATGCAGGAAGTCCCGCAAGACGTCATTTACCAAAGCTTGGAACGTCGCGGGGGCGTTAGTGAGGCCGAACGGCATGACCAGGTACTCAAAGTGACCTAACGGGGTGTTGAATGCCGTCTTCCATTCGTCTCCCTTCCGGATCCGAACCAGGTGGTACGCGTTTCTAAGATCCAATTTTGTGAAAATTTGGGCTCCATGCAGGGGCGTGAACACTGAATCCAACAGAGGTAACGGGTATCGGTTGCGAACCGTGATCTCATTCAGCCCTCTGTAATCAATGCATGGACGGAGTCCGCCGTCCTTTTTACCCACAAAAAAGAAACCAGCACCCATCGGGGAGGTGGAGTTCCAGATCAGCCCGGCAGCTAAAGAGTCCCGGATGTAGGTCTCCATTGATTTGCGTTCCGGACGTGAGAGGTTGTACAACCTACTGGATGGGTACTCAGCGCCCGGGACCAAATCGATGGCACAATCGTACGGTCGGTGCGGGGGAAGAGTGAGCGCCAGATCTTTGCTGAAAACGTCAGCAAGATCATGGTACTCCTTTGGCACCGCCGATAGATTGGGGGGGACTTTAACCTCCTCATTAGCCGTCGTGCCGGGAGGAACCAAGGATCCTAAACACTCCCGGTGGCAGGTTTCGCTCCACTGCGCCACAACCCCGGATGGCCAATCTATCCGGGGATTGTGCTTCACCATCCATGGAAATCCCAAAATCACTCGGGACGTAGGTGGTGTTACATGGAACACTATCTCCTCCCTGTGATTTCCAGACACAACCAAGGTCACTGGCTGTGTCTGATGTGTAATTAATGGAAGCAGGGTGCCATCTAGTGCTCGCACCTGCAATGGTGCCGGCAGAGCCACCAGGGGGAGCCCTACTTCCTTTGCCCATCTGCTATCTAGCAGATTCCCTTCCGACCCCGTGTCTACCAGTGCTGGGGCGTGAAGGGTTAAATCCCCACAAAGGATCGTTACTGGGATTCGTGCAGATTTGCGGGGTTTCCCCGCGTACGTGTTATGGCCCACCCTTAGCCCAGTTTTTAAGGACGGGCGTTGTAGTTTGACTGTTTGGGGCAGTCCTTCTGCCGGTGCTCACAAGAGCCGCAGATAAAACATTCCCCGTGGGCCAGCCTCCTTTGTCTGATGTTTGTTTTCACTTTGGCCCTGCTCGTGTCCATAGCCTCCTCAGCAGGGGGAGCTGTAGCCACACGGAGCTCTCTGGCAGTGAAGCGTGGGGACGACGTCACCTTTTCGGAACCGGAAGGGGGAGGGACGGCTCATGCCCGGTCACGCCCCCCGGCCTGCTCCCGACGATGCCCGTTTAAACGGTTGTCTAAGCGTATAACTAAATCGACAAGCCCGTCAAAATCCCGCGGTTCCTCCTTAGCCAGCAGGTGCTCCTTCAGGACCGGGGACAGTCCATTTACGAAGGCGGCGTGGAGCGCAACGTTATTCCAGCCGGACCTCGCTGCCGCGATGCGGAAGTCGACTGCATACTCGGCTGCGCTACGGCGCCCCTGTCTCATTGACAGCAGCACGCTCGAAGCGGTCTCGCCTCTGTTGGGATGGTCAAACACTTGTTTGAACTCCCGTACAAACCCAGTATAAGACGTTAGGAGCCGTGAATTCTGCTCCCAAAGCGCCGTAGCCCAGGCGCGTGCCTCTCCTCGAAGCAGATTAATAACATAAGCCACCCGGCTGGCGTACATGACAGGGCGCTGTGAAAAGACGAGCGAACACTGCATGAGGAAGTCTGCGCACGTCTCAACACAGCCCCCGTACGGTTCCGGAGGGCTTATGTATGCTTCAGGGGACGGTGGGGGGGATCGTTAAACGACCAGTGGAACGTCTGATACAGGCCCAGGACCAGCCAGAGGAGTGGCTGCAGCAGCGCCCTGATCGCGCGCTTCCACCCTGGCGGTGAGAGCCTCCACCCTCCGGTTAAGGAGAACATTCTGCTCGGTCACTAAATCTAACCGAGCCGTGAAGGCGGTTAAGATCTGCTGCAGCTCACTCAACACGCCTCCCGCTGACGCCTGCGCTCCTGGCTCTTCCATTGGCCATTCAAGCTCGGGTTGACGCCCCTCGGAATCCATGACGGCGGCCGAGAAATCCTGTTGGGAAGGTGTCGTAGCACGGACCCACAACAGGGGGCGCAAATGAACGGACAATGAGTAAGCCAAAAAGTAACAATTTAATGTTGTGATAATACACAAGTAAATCACAGAAATTTGCACAGTCAATTAACACCAGGTGACGTGTGGGCAGGCTCGAAGATAGAAGACCCCCGACGAGAGAGAAGCCGCGTCCCACACGACTTCCACCACCAACGGTCTGAAGAACACCGGAGCCGCCAAGTCCCGAGTCCCCAGGTGGCCTCTGTCTTCGGCTGTCGACCCTGGTACTGCTGGCAGAAAGCAGAGATAAGATGAATGAGTGTGAGTCCGCACACTCAGTAATCCACAGTCCATACACAGTTAGGAGGGAGCACCTCCACCTCCAATCACACACTCGTGCAGCTCCTGGTTAACCACTTATCTGGTTTGGGGTGTGAGGCGAAGCCGTCGCTGTCACACCAAACGCCAATTCCCCAGACAAGGCAACACTCCAGGAAAATGGCTGCAACAGAAGTTCAGGTTATACACACAAAGTGTCAGTCAGCAGAGAAATTACCTCTTCAATAGTAGTCGATTTCTCGGCGAGGAGGTGGAGTTGCAGTCCGGCTTTTATGATGGTGATGATGATGATGAACGAGTGACAGCTGGTGCAGGGGATGAATGACAGCTGTCACTTCTTCTGGGTCTGGCGCCCTCTCGTGCTTGGAGCCCGCACTCCAAGCAGGGCGCCCTCTGGTGGTGGTGGGCCAGCAGTACCTCCTCTTCAGCGGCCCACATAACATATATATATATATATATATAGTTATTTTTAGGGGTGCTTAAAATATTTTTTGGGGTGCTTGAGCACCCCTAAAATAGGCTAACTCTGCCCCGACCGATGCTAAAGCATTAGCATGTCTATGCTGTTTTCAATGTTAAAGTTAGCATTAAGCTGTTCGCATCTCAGCACGTTTGTGTGCATTTGTTTTCTGCATAATAATTAATGGCTCAGTGTTTGTTGTCTTGAAAGAGTCAAATGTATTACGAAATTTAATTTTTTTAATTTTTATTTATTTTGATTTATATATTTATAATAATAATAGCAACAACAATAATAGTAATATAATAAGAACTAATAATGCTACAATACAATTTTAGAGAAAGAGACAAAAAGAACCTGATAAAACACAACAGAAAAGATAAAACTATATGAAATAAATATAGAAATAAGTGTTTCCTGTGAACACCTAGTGACTCTTACACCTCCATTTCATCCCTGTTTTATTTAAGTTTAATGACAATTTGTTTCGGTCAAACCATATTTTCAGTTTGTTAATTCCTTCAGTGATTTCCTCCAGAACTATCTGCTAAGATAGAAAACTGCTGCATCCTAGTAAGAGCAGAACACTACTGGAATGAATTTGAATAAGGAAAGTGTCGTGCCCAGCCCCTGGTTCAGGGGCCAGATTTTCGTTCATTGCCTTATTTCTTCTTTGAGTCTCTGGTTTTACCTTTCATTAGTTTATACTTTACCATGTTAGTCTGTTTGATTCTGTTTACTGCTTTGTTTACTATTTAGTCACTAGTTTCTTTCGTTACCTTATTTAGTTTGCAGTCATTCAGTTATTCATTGCTTTTCTTTATGTTACGCTTTCGTCATGGATTCTTTCTTTGGTTTTCTTTTATTCTGTAGTTGGTTATTGGTTGTTCACTCCTGGTCCTATAAGGCTAGTTCTGGTTATCACATTTCTTGTATTATGCTTTAGTCACAGGTTTTGGTTATTATTCACCTTCAGTGTTTCTTGTCATATCATGTTCCATTTGTTATTTATTCCATTTTCTGTTTATTAGTTATCTTTTATTTTTGCATTACTCTGTAGTCACTGTGTTTGTTTATTCTCTGTTTATCATCTATTTTGTGTTGTATTTTGTGGTTACTAGTTTTGTTTCATGTCAGTTATTTTCTGCTCAGTTTATAATCTGTATCAGCCCCTGTTCTAATTTCTATTATAATCATAGATCTTCATGTTTCCTGCTATTTGGATTAGTCACGTTATTTCCTAGTTTGGTTTCCCCTTTTGTTTTGCTCATTATTGCTTGTCTGGAACACGTCACGTTATACACTGTTAGTTTTATGCCACTTACTTTACTTGCTTTGCACCATTGGTTTTTCAGCCACTTAGTTATCTTGCCCCAGTTCACTTTGCTTTTGCCTCACTGCTCTCTCTTGCACTTACCTTTGTCTTCCCTGGTCACGCCCCCTTCCAGCACCTTCTGCACACCTGCTTCTCATTTCTCCTCTAATTACACCACCAGTTATTTAAGCCCTCACAGTCTCACTAGTCACTGCCAGATTGTTGGTTTCATGTCACTCTTCAGCCATAGTTTCAAGTACTCCTTTGCCTTGTTTTGCCTGCCGGATTTTGACCTTGCTTTGTCCACGACCTTGAGTTTGCCTTTGTCTCTGATTGCCTCCTTGCTGTGTATTTTGACCTGTGCCTGTCTGTTGAACCACGCCTCAGCCTTTCGCCTGTCTGTTACCGTTGCCTCACTGCTGAATCACCTGTGTACCGACTCCCTGCTTGCTTTGACGATTAACCCTTGGACTTTCTCCATCCCTGGTGAGAACTTGCATTTGTGTCCACCTGTTATGAGCCACGCCGCCACCATGCCTGACAGAAAATTGTTTTTTTCTCACTAAATGGATGCTGCACTCACTGCAGTTTGTCTGGAATAGTCCCAGATTGCATTTCAGAGCTTCTAGAATTCAAACATTTTCGTGCAGGTGGTGTTGGGGGGTAACTTTTGATTGTTGATTGTTTTTCACCACTTTCATCCCTGAATATGTCAATTGTGAGTCATTTTTGTGTGGGTTAAAGTCACTAACTGGGACTCCTGTCTTGTTGGGAGAAAGAAAAGAGAATCGTCCTCCGTTCTGTTCACACAGCTCCAAACGCTGCGCGGCTCTGCCCAGTCAAGTTAAAACAATAGAATCCAGTCAGAATTAATAAATTTAAAGTGAAATGCCGTTTAAATCAAATGACACCTCTTTACAAACTGCAATCAATCAAAATGTTTTTTTCCTCCCAAAATGAGACGCCCTGCACTGACGTGCAGCAGCTGGCTGAGCTCAGCTCAGAGGTACGGAGAGACATTCATGCCAAAATGTCTGAAAGGAAATGCTTTTGACAAAAACTACAGATTTTAGTTATTTTTATTTATGTCCAGAGATCAGTTTAAAATGTTGTTGACATAGAAAACCTGTAAAGCCTACGTGTAGTACACATAAGATTCTCAAGAGGTATTGATAAGGGAATTGATAAGGAACTGGCTTGATAAGCGGAATCAATAATGGCATCAATATCAATAAAATACCCATCCCTAGCTGTGGTTGTCATAACAATTTGCTTTGGCATGGGCATTAAAAATTATGACCTGCTTTTTTCCTCAGTAATCTTGGATTAACTGGACCTCATGTCATCCAGCTACTAATAGCTGCTAAGTGCTAACACTGTTAACATCCAAAATGAAATAAGATGAAAATGTGGAAATACTGGAGCACAGATGTCTTTAATGATCTGGCAGTAAAGTTGTACATTTTAACATGGGCTTCTATGGCAATTTGCTCACGTTTGGAGCCAGCCTCAAGTGGACAGTCAAGAAATTGCAAATTTTCTTCTTCTGGGTGTGCCCTCGGAGCTTTATGACATCACAGATATGCGGAGTGTTTTGGTCTCTGGCACCTCCTCCTGGTTTAGGATCAGCGATGACCTTTGTGTGAATAAAGTCAGAAAGGATTAAGGCAGAAGAGACCATCACCATGCCAACCGCGGGAAGAATCAGCGAATGAACATGGTTTGAGTATCGATACTTCAGTGTGTGTGTGTGTCTGTGATCTGCATTTAATATCTGATTGATCCTGTTTAATCCCTATGATAAGAGGTTCATAAGCACATCATCTATTTGCTTAAGTAACAGATCCGTCCTTCATTCTGTCAGTTTATTGTTGCGTTGCTGGGATCAGACCATCTTGACTACAAACACATTTTAGCTTGCGTCCCTTTACAATCCATCAAAGAGCAACTCCAGCTGAACAGTCATTTAAGGATTAAGAGAATGAATTGAAAATACTGTTTGATTGTTTAACGGGTTCGTCTTTAGGTTTGGTTATGTTTGACCTTTCATGTTACACATCATCAAAGTCGCACAGTTTTATTGTAGCAATGACTTTGCTCAAAGGTGTGTTTAGCCCTGAAACAGTCCATTTTAAACTTCTGTGACATATGTCACGGACTTCCATATCTGACCTTATGTTTGCTTATTGAAACACGCCCACTGACCCAGTCTGTACACGCCCACTGACCCACTCTGTACACGCCCACTGGGACTGTAGAAGATGGAAAAGAGGTGTTTGTCAAGACAGCGAGCTGCATAGAAACAAGTCAGTTTTTGGAGACTGAAAAATGTCAATTTTTTCCAAATGGATATCTCTGTCTGTCTCGCTCTCTCCCTCTGTCTCACTGTTTGGTGCTGTTGGTCCATCCTTATTAATTAAATTAATAATTAAACAATTTTAAAAATGAAGAAAAAATGAGCACTAGCTAAACTTAGTGTACATTTATTTATAGTGCAGTTTGTGATTGTTTGATTGTATGTATTAATATAGACGTGTGTGTTGTGTGGGCCGCTCAAGAGGAGGTACTGCTGGCCCAACACCACCAGATGGCGCCCTGCTTGAAGTGCGGGCTTCAAGCACGAGAGGGCGTCATAGCAACCGGGAGCGACAGCTGTCACTCGTCATCAGCACCAGCTGTCACTCATCCACATCACCACCACCATAAAGGCCGGACTGCAACTCCACCTCCCCACCAAGAAATCAGCTACCTTGGAGGTAATTTCTCTGCTGAATTTAAACTGAGTCATAGTCTGATCTCTTTTGCAGCCGTTTTCCTGTGGTGTTTCCTTATCTGCTGGATTGGCATTTGGTGTGATTAGTGACGGCTTTGCCTCACACCCCAACCAGATAAGTGGTTAAACAGGAGCTGCACAAGTGTGATTGGAGGTGCTCTCTCCCAAAAGAACAGACTGTGGGATTACTGAGTGTGCGTACTCACACTCACCTGTGTTGTTTTTGTTCTCTGCCAGCAGTGCCAGGTCTGACAGCTGGAGACGGTGACCACCTGGGGACTCAGGACTTGGCGGCTCCGGTGTTCTTCAGATCTGTTGGCGGTGAGGGCCGTGTGGGATCCGGCTCGGTTCTGGACGGGCGTCTCCTATCCTCAAGCCTGCCCACACGTCACCCAACGTGTAATTGACTGTAGTTCCAAACTTGTTGTCTGTATTCCGTTGTGCACAATTTACAACATTAAATTGTTACTGTTTGGTTTATCCATTGCCCGTTCATTTATTTATTGGGTCCGTGTTCCGACACTTTCACAACAGTGTGTTGTGTGTGTACATGTGCTTTGTTTTACATAAAATTTAGCCTTGTGTCACTTCCTTTTCACATTATCAGGTTTGACTTGTTCTGAATGAAATACATGTGTACGAATGATCTGGTGCGCGCGTGCACAGACATGTGGGGAAACATTTGTTTAGAAATGGGGCCAGAGGTCGACAAAATCGTACATTTACTGCCACCTACTGGTTGCCAGAAGATTGATATTTACCTTCCCTTACTTTTTTATGTAATTATGTGGTGGACGATATAAATCTCACATGACTCAGCTTTTGTCTCTGCTGTGAAGATGGTTTGACTGTTCTTATTTTACAAATATCCATTTTAAAGTTAAGAGATCAGTTTACAAAATATTTTCTCATGTATTGCAGGAAATCCAGGAACATTTCTCAAGTATTTGTCATTGAAGTAAATCCAAAGTGATGCAAATTACATTAATTTGTGATACTTGCATTAGATTACAGATTATTTGTTGGTAATTAGTCATTTTGCTTGAATGCATTTTTGAAGTTCATTTACTTTTATTTAAAGGCGTATCAAACAAATTCAAACCAGTGAGACTGTTTTAAGACGGAGCGAAATGTTTGTGAAGCCAAAAACATTTTTCTACTTGTCAGAGATGGAAAACTTAAAACGCACACACAAAAGGTGTTCATGTGAGACTGCAGGGGACGTGAGCATGGGGTTGAGGGTCAGGATCGCACACGGTGAAAAACTATGTAGCGTGTTATTTGAAGTGTGATGTGAGGAATCGTAAAAAGACAAAGCCTATGTTTTTCAGGGTAATTTCTGAGGGCAACTAAAGGTCGGAAGTATCGTTTTTCTGCACCAGACAGTAGATCGGAAAGAAAAAAACCAGGCCATTGTTCTTCTATATTTGTGTGTGTTAATGCAGCATGGCTGATTTAAGTCGTATTATGTGGCGTGGCGGGTGACCTCATCATCGTAGTGTTTCTGGATCACTGGGCCACTGGCCTGGAGTTCTCTGATTCAATTATATGGAATTCTTTGTTATTGGAGTGGCTTCATGATCTAATAAGACACTCAGCCGTCCTTGGACAGACATGAAGGGGCGGAGCTACAATGTCATTCTGATGGTTACTTCACAAAAAGCTCATTCTTGGAACTTTTACATTTTTTTTTTTAAAGCTGCACCGAGCGCTGAGGCGCTTCGCATGGAAATTAGATCCAATAAAACACTGAAGTTTACTGCGCCTCTGAGAGCAGAAATTAAAATAAACTTCAGTAAATGACCAAACATCTGAAGATGCGCCCCCTGCTGGTTGGTCATTACCAAACATTAGCTGCATTGGCAGGATTAGCTCGTTAGCAAGTCTTTCTCTGTAAATATCAGCAGTATTGATGAACTGGGCAGCGCAGCTTGTTTGAGGGTGGGTGCTAAAGGGGTCAAATATGACATATGATGTAATTTCTCTACTTCTGGGGACAGAAACACGGCACTTTGAGATTTTTGGCACATTACACAGCAAACAAAGTGAAAATGCAAAGAAAAAGTGATGATGCGGCGGAAAGTGGACATGTGTTGCGGTTTGTTTGTGACCCGGAGCTCAAACATATTGAGGCAGTTTTGCAGGCGAGAGAACGCAGCTACTCTCGTTAGCTGTGTAGGCTAACACTTACCGACACAACGTCTGCCCCGTCTTCCCTTCTCCACTGGGAACCAAAAAAACTGCAGTTTTTACGACTGCTTTGGTGATTAGAGCTGAAAACAAATCAGTACACCATTTTCCGGGTGGAGTTATGCTGTGTATATGTTGCTCAACGGGAGCAGTGGTCCCCATAAGTGGTCAAATCCTGCGATATCACACAGGGTTCAAACCAGACTACGGTGCCCTATTAAGGTTTAGGAAAACAAAAAACACAAACTCCAGGTTTTTGTTTGTTTTTTGTGATCGGTGAAAAAACAAACAAAAGTTGTTTTGTGCGCAATTTCTCCAATCACATTCAGTCCAGCTCATGATGCCTTCAGACTTTTCCTGACTGTCTTGGTGGATTCCCTCACGACTCTTGTGTTTTTGAGGACAGTCTGGTCTGGACAGATTTTCCACACGGTGTCAGACTCTTTATATTTTGGCCCCAGCACCGGGCCAAAGGTGTCGGAGAATCCAAGAGCCCGAACGTTGAATGGACTGGGGTCCGTGTGACGTTGGAGGTGATCCAGCAGGAAAATGACGGATGCATTTAATTAAAATGTCGTAAAAGCTGTTTCAGTTCGTGACAGGCTCAGGCCTCATGGGTTAAAGGTGCCCTGGCAGCCTTTGGCCCCTGGACCAGGTCCGGTTTGTGGCATGCGCAGGGGAGCCAGGCCTCCTGCGGGTCTGAGGGCCACACACCTGTACATGCATCGGGGCCAGATAAGACCAGATTAAGCTAAAGTTACCGGCTCTCTCCCCGCAATGTCATTCAAAACCTCAACGGCAACCGCACCGCAGACAAAGCGCCTTTTGGGCTGTGCTAATAAACGCCATTAGCTCTGAGACATCAAACATGAAGGATTATGGGATTTTGTGCCCCCCCCCCCCCAAAAAAAAGATGGAGGGTCGAGGACGTCCTTTCTCTGTGATTACAGTACAATTTGTTTCCCCGTCCCTCCATTTTGTGCGTCCCTCCTCCTCCGCCAGAAAAACCCGGTACAACATTCCGCCGCTAGCAAGGAAAATGTAAGAGTACACACAGCTTTGCTAACTCTTTACACACGTGGACAAGAAATCCATAAGGGAGTCACAAGATTCAGACACACCGAGCAGCCGTGTTCACCGCCAGTTATTTATTCATCAAAACAGGAACCGCGGGAAGAACTGTTTGGATTTCTGCAAACAGACACCGACACAACCACATCTAAAGTGTTTCCACACATTCAGGAAAACTCTGAACACAGAGGTCTAAACTAGGAGTTGTCCACTTCTGCCCACTTTGTTCACATCTTTCAACCTGAGAAGCTGCTGTGAGACAAATGAGTCAAAACCCGACTCCGCCTCCTGGTCCATCGCAGAAGATCACTTACCAGAAGAAGCAGAGGGAAAAAGCCACGGCCCAGAGGATTATTCTCCTCGTGTTACATGGATTAGCAGCCAACCAACCTTTGACTCCTCTTAGGGATGACTGGATTTATGGCTCTGTTAAAGGGGGCGGGGCCTCGCTGTTTATAGTATGAACATGTGACTTGTTCAGTTCCACCAACATTACATACTTCTGTTGGCAGAATGCTGCAAAATGCCCGATTTTAGACAATTCCTCATCTTCCCTCTCAAAAATCTTTTAAAAGGATTCTGATGACATCACAGCAGGAACTGGTGCCAACATCAAAACCAAACATGAAGAAAACCCACCAAATGGTTGCTGAGATGTTTGTCAAATAGCAGAAATATTCACACTTCTATGTCTATAAAATCAGCTGGTTGTCATCAGGTCAAAGTTCAGTGACGTGAAGTAAATCCACTGAGCAGTTTTGAGATCTAGCTCCAGCTGGATGGACATGTGAGCAGGTCCCCATGTGGATACATGTGAGTGATGAGAACAATCAAGTGCCATAAACTGTTTCAAGACTTGCATATCTCAGCACTGATGTTCATGTCTCTGGGTCCTCAGCCTTGAGATCTAGAGACGCCTGGGAAGATCTTCTGGAGTCACAACAAAGAGGTGCTTGGTGATGCTGATATGTGTGCAGGAGAACAGAGGTCCAACTCTTTAAGGTCCTGGTGCTTCCTGTCTTACTGTATGGTTGTCAGACTTGGACTCTAAGCAGTGACCTAAAGTGATGACTGGATGTCTTTGGTACCAGGTCCCTTGGGTACCAAATCAGCAGTTATTTAGTGAGACTCAGATAAGTAGAATTGCTTGCAGTGTCCATGTGGTGTGTTTCTCTGATCAGGATCCAGCATCCAGGTGCCTCAGTGTTGAAGAACCCTGCGGATGGAGAAGGTCAAGGACACCCCCCTCTCCTTTTTGCCTGGCTGTGGCAGAGAGATGTGGGATTGGACTGGTTGTATTCCAGGTGGTTGCCATCAAGACGGCCCGGTAGTGTGGTGGATGTGGTGACATGTGGCACCAACACACACTCGGAGACTGGACCTGAAGAATCCAAACATGAAGCAGGATACGGCCGGGGATCTTCTGTCCGTCACTGATGGATGTTGGTGTTCGTGATGTTGGTTTCAGCATCTTCTTTAATTTCATGCGCAGCAGGACATCAGTTCAGAGTTCAAATGATGTGTGCTGAGGCGGCCAGCAGGGGGCAACAGTAGGCAGTTTAACGTCCAACTGTCTGCTGCTTGATTCCAAGAAGGTTTCTTGAAGCTCCTCTGGTCACTCAGACACTTAAAGAAAATGTTGTGTGTGGGCCGCTGAAGAGGAGGTACTGCTGGCCCATCACCACCAGAGGGCGCCCTGCCTGGAGTGCGGGCTCCAGGCACCAGAGGGCGCCGCCGCCTGATGAGAGCAGCCAGGATGACAGCTGTCACCCATTACTGGACACAGCTGACTTCACTCAGTACGGAGGTATATCAGCAGGACAGCGTCTCCACCTCAGTGCCGAGATATCACCTTGAGTTTAAGGTAATCACCTCTGCAACAGATACTGTATCTTTGTGACGATACTTTATAAACTTTTCAGGACAGCGGAAGGCCAAGTGTTCGGATAAGTACTCACCTTTCCTGCTTCAGTGTGACAAGAGGTAGAGGCGGCTTTGCCCCTCTCATCTACTGGGTGCGGTCGCATCCCAACCTGTGTGTTTGTGTTCTTTCCCGCCAGCAGTACCGGATCCGACGAGCGGAGGCAGTGGCCACCTGGGAATTCGGGACTTGGCGGTTCCAGTACTTCTGGGTTTCGGTGGCAGAGGAGATCTGGGTGGTTCCGGTTCAACTAGGACGGACGTCTCCTACCTTCGGGCCTGCCCACAAGACACCAGCAGATTTCGGCTTACAAATTGCTAATTGTTGTATCAGTTGTGCTATTTTCACAACAGTAAAACTTGTTCTTACTTTTCTCCATTGTCCGTTCATTGCGCCCCCTGTTGTGGGTCCGTGTACCTACACTTTCACAACAGGATATCTCGGCCAGCGTCATGGATCCCGAGGGGCGTCAACCGGCTGTTGAACGGCCACTGGAAGACCAAGACGTGGCGGAGGCTTCGGGAGGGGTAATCGGTGAGTTGCAGCGGATCCTCACCGCTTTCACCTCTCGGATCGATTTAATGACCGAGCAACACGTTCTCCTAAACCGCAGGGTGGAGGCTCTCGCCGCACAAGTGGAGGCACGCCCTTCGGGCGCCGCTGCGGCTCTCCCTCCCGAGGACCCTGCGCGCGAAAGTAACGTTCCACTGGTCGTTCAACGGTCCCTCCCTCCGTCCCCAGAAGCATACATAAGCCCTCCAGAACCGTACGGAGGCTGTGTGGAGACGTGCGCGGACTTTCTTATGCAGTGTTCGCTCGTCTTCGCTCAGCGTCCCGTGATGTACGCGACTGATGCTAGCAAAGTAGCTTATGTGATAAACCTGCTTCGCGGGGAGGCACGCGCTTGGGCTACAGCGCTCTGGGAGCAGAACTCTCGGCTCCTTCATACATACGATGGGTTTGTACGGGAGCTCAGAACGGTGTTCGATCATCCCAACAGAGGAGAGTCCGCTTCAACCGCACTACTGTCCATGCGACAGGGACGTCGGAGCGCAGCTGCCTATGCAGTCGCCTTCCGCATCGCGGCGGCGAGATCCGGCTGGAATAGCACTGCCCTCCGCGCTGCCTTTGTAAACGGACTGTCTCTGGTCCTAAAAGAGCACCTGGTGGCTAAGGACGAACCGCGAGATTTAGATGGGCTCATTGATCTAGTCATACGACTCGACAAACCGGTTAGAAGAACGCCGTCGGGAACGAGGCGAAGGGCGTGGCCAGGCACGCGTCGTCCCTCTCCCTTCCGGGTCCGATCGAGCTCCGCCCTCCCCACGCTCCTCTGTTCCTGCGCTCTGTGCGCTTACGGCTCCCCCTGCTGACGAAGCTATGGACACGAGCAGGGCAACATTTAGGGCACCTGGAGCACAAAGGAGGCGGGCCCACGGAGCTTGTTATGTTTGTGGCTCGAGTGAGCATATGGCAACGACTGCCCCGAGCGGTTAAACTCCAACGCCCGCCCCTAGAGACTGGGCCAGGGGTGGGCCAAAACATTCACGTGGGACACACCCACATTGCTACACGACTCCCAGTCACAATCCTGTATGAGGATTCGACCCTGAAGGCCCCAGCACTGGTGGACACGGGCTCTGAGGGGAATCTGCTTGACAGTAGATGGGCCAGGGAGATAGGGCTCCCTCTGGTGGCTCTTACCTCGCCTGTGCAGGTTCGAGCACTAGATGGCTCCCTACTCCCACCAATCATGCATAAGACACCTCCAGTAACTCTGGTGGTGTCAGGTAACCACCGGGAGGTGATCGAGTTCTTCGTGACGCAGGCCACCTCCCGTGTGGTTTTAGGGTTTCCATGGATGCTTAAGCACAATCCCCGGATCGATTGGCCGTCCGGGGTAGTGGTGCAGTGGAGCGAAACCTGCCATCGGGAGTGTCTCGGTTCCTCGGTTCCTCCCGGCTCCCAAGCTAAGGAGGAGGTCCGAGTCCCGCCCAATCTGAAGGCGGTGCCAGCGGAGTACCATGACCTCGCTGACGTGTTCAGCAAGGATCTGGCTCTCACGCTTCCTCCCCACCGCCCGTACGATTGTGCCATTGATTTGGTTCCAGGCAGTGAGTTCCCGTCCAGTAGGCTGTACAACCTCTCACGGCCGGAACGCGAATCAATGGAGACCTACATCCGGGACTCATTAGCCGCCGGGTTGATCCGGAATTCCACCTCACCGATGGGCGCAGGTTTCTTTTTTGTGGGTAAAAAAGATGGCGGACTTCGTCCATGCATTGATTACAGGGGGTTGAACGAGATCACGGTCCGCAACCGATACCCGTTGCCCTTGTTGGATTCAGTGTTCACCCCCTTGCATGGAGCCAAGATTTTCACCAAGCTGGATCTTAGGAATGCGTATCATTTGGTTCGGATTCGGAAGGGAGACGAATGGAAGACGGCATTTAACACCCCCTTAGGTCATTTTGAGTACCTGGTCATGCCGTTCGGTCTCACTAATGCTCCCGCGACCTTCCAAGCGTTGGTAAACGATGTCTTGCGGGACTTCCTGCACCGGTTCGTCTTCGTATATCTAGACGATATACTCATCTTTTCCCCGGATCCTGAGACTCATGTCCGGCATGTCCGTCAGGTCCTGCAGCGGTTGTTGGAGAACCGTCTGTTTGTGAAGGGCGAGAAGTGTGAGTTCCACCGCACTTCTTTGTCCTTCCTGGGGTTTATCATCTCCTCTAACTCCGTCGCCCCGGATCCGGCCAAGGTTGCGGCGGTGAGAGATTGGCCCCAACCCACAAGCCGTAGGAAGCTGCAACAGTTCCTCGGCTTTGCTAATTTCTATAGGAGGTTCATTAAGGGCTACAGTCAGGTAGTTAGCCCCCTGACAGCCCTGACCTCTCCAAAAGTTCCCTTCACCTGGTCGGACCGGTGCGAGGCCGCGTTCAAGGAGTTGAAACGGCGCTTCTCGTCTGCACCAGTTCTGGTGCAGCCCGATCCTAGCCGCCAGTTAGTGGTTGAAGTGGATGCCTCGGACTCAGGGATAGGAGCGGTGCTCTCCCAGAGCGGGAAGACCGATAAGGTCCTTCACCCGTGTGCCTATTTCTCTCGCAGGTTGACCCCCGCTGAACGGAATTATGACGTCGGCAATCGGGAACTCCTTGCTGTGAAAGAGGCCCTCGAAGAGTGGAGACATCTGTTGGAGGGAACAGCCGTGCCATTCACGGTTTTCACTGACCATCGGAACCTGGAGTACATCAGGACCGCTAAGCGTCTGAACCCCAGGCAAGCCCGCTGGTCACTGTTCTTTGGCCGTTTTGACTTCCGGATTACCTACCGCCCTGGGACCAAGAATCAAAGATCGGACGCATTGTCCCGGGTGCACGAGGATGAAGTCAAAACGGAACCGTCGGATCCCCCGGATCCCATCATCCCGGAGTCCGCTATCGTGGCCGCCCTCACCTGGGACGTGGAGAAGACCGTCCGGGAGGCCCTGACCCGTGTCCCGGACCCCGGAAACGGACCAAAGGACAAACTATACGTCCCACCAGAGGCTAGGGCTGCAGTCCTGGACTTCTGTCACGGTTCTAAGCTCTCCTGTCACCCAGGGGTGCGAAGGACCGTGACAGTCATCCGGCAACGCTTCTGGTGGGCATCCCTGGAGGCCGACGTCCGGGACTACATCCAGGCCTGTACCACCTGCGCCAGGGGCAAGGCTGACCACAAGAAGACCTCAGGGCAGCTACAGCCACTGCCCGTGCCTCATTGCCCCTGGTCCCATATCGGCCTGGACTTCGTCACGGGTCTCCCGCCGTCCCAGGGAAACACCGTCGTCTTCACGATAGTGGACCGTTTCTCCAAGGCGGCCCACTTCGTGGCCCTCCCGAAGCTTCCAACGGCCCAGGAGACAGCGGACCTCCTGGTCCACCACGTCGTCCGTCTGCATGGCATCCCATCAGACATCGTCTCCGATCGCGGTCCCCAGTTCACCTCACACGTCTGGAGGAGTTTTTGCCGGGAACTGGGGGCCACGGTCAGCCTCTCGTCTGGGTATCACCCCCAGACCAACGGGCAAGCAGAGCGGGCGAATCAGGAATTGGAGCAGACACTACGCTGTGTGACAGCCGCGCACCCGATGGCCTGGAGTACCCACCTGGCCTGGATCGAGTACGCTCACAACAGCCAAGTGTCATCTGCCACCGGCCTCTCCCCGTTTGAGGTGTGCTTGGGGTATCAGCCCCCCTTGTTTCCGGTGGTCGAGGGAGAGGTCGGTGTGCCCTCGGTCCAGGCCCACCTACGGAGGTGCCGTCGGGTGTGGCGTGCCGCCCGCTCTGCCTTGTTGAAGGCCCGGACGAGGGCGAAGACACATGCAGACCGGCGGTGGGCCCCGGCTCCCACGTATCGTCCTGGGCAGGCAGTGTGGTTGTCCACCAAGGACATTCCCCTTCAAGTGGACTCCCCCAAGCTCCAAGAACGATACATCGGTCCCTTCAAAGTCCTCAAAGTCATCAATCCCGCCGCAGTGAGGCTTCAGCTTCCGGCCTCACTGCGGATTCACCAGTGTTTCACGTCTCCCGGATAAAACCCCATCACACCTCACCCCTCTGCACCCCGGGTCCGGCACCACCTCCTGCCCGGATCATCGACGGGGAACCGGCTTGGACCGTGCGTCGGCTCCTCGATGTCCGTCGAATGGGCCGGGGTCTTCAGTACCTGGTGGACTGGGAGGGGTACGGCCCCGAAGAACGCTCCTGGGTGAAGAGGAGCTTCATCCTGGACCCGGCCCTCCTGGCCGACTTTTACCGTCGCCATCCGGAGAAGCCCGGTCGTGCGCCAGGAGGCGCCCGTTGAGGGGGGGGGTCCTGTTGTGTGTGGGCCGCTGAAGAGGAGGTACTGCTGGCCCATCACCACCAGAGGGCGCCCTGCCTGGAGTGCGGGCTCCAGGCACCAGAGGGCGCCGCCGCCTGATGAGAGCAGCCAGGATGACAGCTGTCACCCATTACTGGACACAGCTGACTTCACTCAGTACGGAGGTATATCAGCAGGACAGCGTCTCCACCTCAGTGCCGAGATATCACCTTGAGTTTAAGGTAATCACCTCTGCAACAGATACTGTATCTTTGTGACGATACTTTATAAACTTTTCAGGACAGCGGAAGGCCAAGTGTTCGGATAAGTACTCACCTTTCCTGCTTCAGTGTGACAAGAGGTGGAGGCGGCTTTGCCCCTCTCATCTACTGGGTGCGGTCGCATCCAACCTGTGTGTTTGTGTTCTTTCCCGCCAGCAGTACCGGATCCGACGAGCGGAGGCAGTGGCCACCTGGGAATTCGGGACTTGGCGGTTCCAGTACTTCTGGGTTTCGGTGGCAGAGGAGATCTGGGTGGTTCCGGTTCAACTAGGACGGACGTCTCCTACCTTCGGGCCTGCCCACAAGACACCAGCAGATTTCGGCTTACAAATTGCTAATTGTTGTATCAGTTGTGCTATTTTCACAACAGTAAAACTTGTTCTTACTTTTCTCCATTGTCCGTTCATTGCGCCCCCTGTTGTGGGTCCGTGTACCTACACTTTCACAACAGAAAACTCTGCTCACTTACTCGTTCTAACTGGTTCCTGACTTCAGGACTGGAAACTTCCAACATAAACTTTGGAACATGTGGTGAAGTGTCCACAGGGTTACGCAGTGTGCACAGGGTGATGAGGAAATGTCCTTCATTTTCATTTTTGTGCTGCATGCCTCAGAATTCATAAATGCTGTTTCTTATAGATTTTGACAGACAGAATTCAGAGTTTGTAGATTCCTGCTGTTGGTTAAAAAAGCAAAACATGTTTCCCATAATGCAAAAAGTGGCGTGCCAGCGAAATCAGGCAGTTTGCACAAATGACCTCTAACACAGTGATGCGGCAGTGACAGGGGCGACAGGGCGCAGCCTCCGGGCAACAGGGCACGGGTGACAGGGCACAGCATCCGGGGTGACAGAGCACAGCCTCCGGGCAACAGGGCGCAGGTGGCAGGGCGCGGGTGACAGGGCACAGCCTCCGGGGTGACAGGGCACAGTCTGCAGGTGACATGGTGCGGGCAACAGGGCGCAGGTGGCAGGGCGCGGGTGACAGGGTGTGGGCAACAGGGTGAGGGTGACAGGGTACAGCCTGCAGGTGACAGGGTGCGGGCAACAGGGCGCGGGTGACAGGGCACAGCGTCCGGGCGACAGGGCGCGGGGTGACAGGGCACAGCGTCCGGGGTGACAGAGCACAGCCTCCGGGCAACAGGGCGCAGGTGGCAGGGCGCGGGCAACAGGGCACGCGTGACAGGGCACAGCCTCCGGGGTGACAGGGCACAATCTGTAGGCGACACGGTGCGAGCAACAGGGCGCGGGTGACAGGGTGTGGGTGACAGGGTGTGGGCAACAGGGCGAGGGTGACAGGGCACAGCCTACAGGTGACAGGGTGCGGGCAACAGGGCGCGGGCGACAGGGCGCAGGTGGCAGGGCGCGGGCGACAGGGCGCAGGTGACAGGGCACAGCCTCCACAACAGGGCACGAATGAAAGGGCGCAGGTGACAGGGCACAGCCTGCAGGCGACAGGGTGCGGGCAACAGGGTGCAGGTGGCAGGGCGCGGGTGACAGGGCACAGCCTCCGGGGTGACAGGGCACAGTCTGCAGGCGACACGGTGCGGGCAACAGGGCGCAGGTGGCAGGGCGCGGGTGACAGGGTGTGGGCAACAGGGTGAGGGTGACAGGTGACAGGGCGCGGGTGACAGGGCACAGCGTCCGGGGTGACAGAGCACAGCCTCCGGGCGACAGGGCGCGGGTGACAGGGCACAGCCTGCAGGCGACAGGGTGCGGGCAACAGGGCGCAAGTGGCAGGGCGCGGGTGACAGGGCGCGGGTAACAGGGCGAGGGTGACAGGGTATAGCGTCTGGGGTGACAGGGCACAGCCTGCAGGTGACAGGGCGCAGGTGGCAGGGCACGGGTGACAGGGTGTGGGCAAAAGGGCGAGAGTGGCAGGGTAAAGCGTCTGGGGTGACAGGGCACAGCCTACAGGCGACAGGGCACGGGTGACAGGGCACAGCGTCCGGGGTGACAGAGCACAGCCTCCGGGCAACAGGGCGCAGGTGGCAGGGCGCGGGTGACAGGGCACAGCCTCCGGGGTGACAGGGCACAGTCTGCAGGTGACATGGTGCGGGCAACAGGGCGCAGGTGGCAGGGCGCGGGTGACAGGGTGTGGGCAACAGGGTGAGGGTGACAGGGTACAGCCTGCAGGTGACAGGGTGCGGGCAACAGGGCGCGGGTGACAGGGCACAGCGTCCGGGCGACAGGGCGCGGGGTGACAGGGCACAGCGTCCGGGGTGACAGAGCACAGCCTCCGGGCAACAGGGCGCAGGTGGCAGGGCGCGGGCAACAGGGCGCAGGTGGCAGGGCGCGGGCAACAGGGCACGCGTGACAGGGCACAGCCTCCGGGGTGACAGGGCACAATCTGTAGGCGACACGGTGCGAGCAACAGGGCGCGGGTGACAGGGTGTGGGTGACAGGGTGTGGGCAACAGGGCGAGGGTGACAGGGCACAGCCTACAGGTGACAGGGTGCGGGCAACAGGGCGCGGGCGACAGGGCGCAGGTGGCAGGGCGCGGGCGACAGGACGCAGGTGACAGGGCACAGCCTCCACAACAGGGCACGAATGAAAGGGCGCAGGTGACAGGGCACAGCCTGCAGGCGACAGGGTGCGGGCAACAGGGTGCAGGTGGCAGGGCGCGGGTGACAGGGCACAGCCTCCGGGGTGACAGGGCACAGTCTGCAGGCGACACGGTGCGGGCAACAGGGCGCAGGTGGCAGGGCGCGGGTGACAGGGTGTGGGCAACAGGGTGAGGGTGACAGGTGACAGGGCGCGGGTGACAGGGCACAGCGTCCGGGGTGACAGAGCACAGCCTCCGGGCGACAGGGCGCGGGTGACAGGGCACAGCCTGCAGGCGACAGGGTGCGGGCAACAGGGCGCAGGTGGCAGGGCGCGGGTGACAGGGCACGGGTAACAGGGCGAGGGTGACAGGGTATAGCGTCTGGGGTGACAGGGCACAGCCTGCAGGTGACAGGGCGCAGGTGGCAGGGCACGGGTGACAGGATGTGGGCAAAAGGGCGAGAGTGGCAGGGTAAAGCGTCTGGGGTGACAGGGCACAGCCTACAGGCGACAGGGTGCGGGCAACAGGGCGCAGGTGGCAGGGCGCTGGTGACAGGGTGTGGGCGATAGGGCGCGGGTGACAGGGCACAGCCTCCGGGGACAGGGAGCGGGTGACAAGGTACAGCGTCCGGCGACGGCGCACGCGACAGGGTGTGGGCGACAGGGTGCGGCCTCCTGGCAAATCAAATCAAATCAATTTTATTTATATAGCGCCAAATCACAACAAACAGTTGCCCCAAGGCGCTTTATATTGTAAGGCAAGGCCATACAATAATTACGGAAAAACCCCAACGGTCAAAACGACCCCCTGTGAGCAAGCACTTGGCAACAGTGGGAAGGAAAAACTCCATTTTAACAGGAAGAAACCTCCAGCAGAACCAGGATCAGGGAGGGGCAGTCTTCTGCTGGGACTGGTTGGGGCTGAGGGAGAGAACCAGGAAAAAGACATGCTGTGGAGGGGAGCAGAGATCGATCACTAATGATTAAATGCAGAGTGGTGCATACAGAGCAAAAAGAGAAAAACACTCAGTGCATCATGGGAACCCCCCAGCAGTCTAAGTCTATAGCAGCATAACTAAGGGATGGTTCAGGGTCACCTGATCCAGCCCTAACTATAAGCTTTAGCAAAAAGGAAAGTTTTAAGCCTAATCTTAAAAGTAGAGAGGGTGTCTGTCTCCCTGATCTGAATTGGGAGCTGATTCCACAGGAGAGGAGCCTGAAAGCTGAAGGCTCTGCCTCCCATTCTACTCTTACAAACCCTAAGAACTACAAGTAAGCCTGCAGTCTGAGATAAGATGGGACCTGATTATTCAAAACCTTATAAGTAAGAAGAAGAATTTTAAATTCTATTCTAGAATTAACAGGAAGCCAATGAAGAGAGGCCAATATGGGTGAGATATGCTCTCTCCTTCTAGTCCCCGTCAGTACTCTAGCTGCAGCATTTTGAATTAACTGAAGGCTTTTCAGGGAACGTTTAGGACAACCTGATAATAATGAATTACAATAGTCCAGCCTAGAGGAAATAAATGCATGAATTAGTTTTTCAGCATCACTCTGAGACAAGACCTTTCTAATTTTAGAGATATTGCGCAAATGCAAAAAAAGCAGTCCTACATATTTGTTTAATATGCGCTTTGAATGACATATCCTGATCAAAAATGACTCCAAGATTTCTCACAGTATTACTAGAGGTCAGGGTAATGCCATCCAGAGTAAGGATCTGGTTAGACACCATGTTTCTAAGATTTGTGGGGCCAAGTACAATAACTTCAGTTTTATCTGAGTTTAAAAGCAGGAAATTAGAGGTCATCCATGTCTTTATGTCTGTAAGACAATCCTGCAGTTTAGCTAATTGGTGTGTATCCTCTGGCTTCATGGATAGATAAAGCTGGGTATCATCTGTGTAACAATGAAAATTTAAGCAATCTCTGTAATAAAATTTTATGGTCAACAGTATCAAAAGCAGCACTGAGGTCTAACAGAACAAGCACAGAGATGAGTCCACTGTCTGAGGCCATAAGAAGATCATTTGTAACCTTCACTAATGCTGTTTCTGTACTATGATGAATTCTAAAACCTGACTGAAACTCTTCAAATAGACCATTCCTCTGCAGATGATCAGTTAGCTGTTTTACAACTACCCTTTCAAGAATTTTTGAGAGAAAAGGAAGGTTGGAGATTGGCCTATAATTAGCTAAGATAGCTGGGTCAAGTGATGGCTTTTTAAGTAATGGTTTAATTACTGCCACCTTAAAAGCCTGTGGTACATAGCCAACTAATAAAGATAGATTGATAATATTTAAGATTGAAGCATTAATTAATGGTAGGGCTTCCTTGAGCAGCCTGGTAGGAATGGGGTCTAATAGACATGTTGATGGTTTGGAGGAAGTAACTAATGAAAACAACTCAGAACATTCGGAGAGAAAGAGTCTAACCAAA
Source organism: Thalassophryne amazonica (assembly GCF_902500255.1). Lineage (NCBI taxonomy): Eukaryota > Metazoa > Chordata > Actinopteri > Batrachoidiformes > Batrachoididae > Thalassophryne > Thalassophryne amazonica. Next base: position 3,539,154 of record NC_047117.1, on the reverse strand, counting down.
TACCGGCATCACTGAAAGCAGCCAAAGATAACGATATGTCTTTGGGATGGTTATGAGTAATTTTTTCTCTAATAGTTAAAATTTTATTAGCAAAGAAAGTCATGAAGTCATTACTAGTTGACGTTAAAGGAATACTCGGCTCAATAGAGCTCTGACTCTTTGTCAGCCTGGCTACAGTGCTGAAAAGAAACCTGGGGTTGTTCTTATTTTCTTCAATTAGTGATGAGTAGTAAGATGTCCTAGCTTTACGGAGGGCTTTTTTATAGAGCAACAGACTCTTTTTCCAGGCTAAGTGAAGATCTTCTAAATTAGTGAGAAGCCATTTCCTCTCCAACTTACGGGTTATCTGCTTTAAGCTGCAAGTTTGTGAGTTATACCACAGAGTCAGGCACTTCTGATTTAAAGCTCTCTTTTTCAGAGGAGCTACAGCATCCAAAGTTGTCAAAGGCAACAGGACACAGACTCCGGGGTGACAGGGCGCGGCCTCTGGGGAAATAGGGCATGGTCTCCGGGGTGACATTGTGTGGCCTCGGGCATCAGGGCCTCTGGAGCACAGTCTCCGGGGTGGGGCCTTGTTGTAGTGGGCGAACATTTAGTACATTTGCTTCCAAAACAGCAGGCTCCTGGTTCAGGATCACCTGTGCCGATTGTCTGTGGTTGAAGACCTCACATGTCCATTCTCCAGGTAATGTTGCATCAGGAAGGGCAGCTGACAAAACCTGTCAAATCTTCATGTGGGTTTCTGTGGGTCCACTTTGGGGACCTCCAGCAAACGGGGCTCTTCCACCAGAGCCAGTAGACCAGAGTTACACATACTAAGAGGAAGCAGTTTATCATTGATTTAAACATTGATTTCTTTACATTTTTATTTGCTGTCTTAAACTAAAAACACGCAATTCACTTAGGATAAATCTCTGATATTTTATATTCATAAATTACCAACTGCACATCCTGATGCCGATCGTCCTTCCTGATGCAGGACCGCAGGTTTTTGCAGAATGAGGTCTCCTTCTGGACGCTGCGCTCTCACCAGCTCAGGCTCATCCAACACTCCAAAACACTTCAAAGCAGCTCACCATGAAGATGTTTGACATGTTTGAGACCTTTCGTCATGACCCTAATGTTCGCCAAAAATCATTAAGCATGCCTGCAGGGCTGAGCTGCTGTCAGTGTCACATCTGTGTTGTAGGGACTCAAACCTTCACATCCAATCAGAATGAACATGTTCCAGTGACGAGTCATATGGGGTGGAGCCTATCCTAGCGTTCAACGGACAGGCTGCCAGTCTATTGCAAGGCCGACACATACACAGACTCTAACAATTTAGCGTCACCAGTTCACCGAACCTGCAGGTCTGTGTCAGGGGAGCTGCAGGTTCTGTCCCCAAACCATGGAGAGAACCTGCAAACTCCACACGAAGTGACCACATTGGATTCAAACCTACATCCTTCTCACTGTGAGGCGAACCACTAATCCACCATGTCACCCCGAATCCTGATTATATTCATAAACTGTGTTCCAGTAGCAAAATGTGGTGACTGATTTTACCCACAGGGGGGCAGCGTTGCTGACTGTGTCACTGGCGTTTGTCAGTTTACCGTGTGAGATGAGAAGCTTCATGTTGATGTTCCACACTGACTTCAACATTAGTAAATGTTTGACATGGTCCCCACACTGGAAGGAACTAAATAAATTAAAACACACACACATACTCCTATAACTTTTTATATAATTTTTTTTTTTTTTTTACTTTTTCACTTTAATAAATCACATAGTCACAAAATGACAATGTTAATTTTCCAGACAGGTGTCTCAGTCAGGCAGGGCCAACAACGATCATCTCAATCTTCCCTTGCAGTTTTACAGCAACCACACAAGCCTCCAGACACATTGCCCACAGAGGCCGGCATATACATCTTAAGGTCATCTGCATAACAGTAGAATTCAATTTTGTGGCTCTGAATAATATGGCCCAGAGGTGCAACATACAGGGAGAACAACAAAGGACCCAAAACTGAACCCTGAGGCACCCCAAATGTCCTAGTTGGGCATTCAGATGTGGTGCCATTATAATGAACACATTATTTTCTACCTGACAAATAAGATCTCAGCCATGCAAGCACCCTTCCAGAAATACCAAAATAACTTTCCAATGTCTCCCGCAAAATACTGTGATCAGCTGTATCAAACACTGCGCTCAAGTCTTTCTTTAATCTATGCGGCATCTAGTGGATTTCATGAAGTATAGCAAAGTGTTGAACACTGGGGCAATAAAGTGAATTTGTTTTTAATAATGTTAGATGTAAACAGATTTACTGCTGTGATCAAACAGATGTGCACTGACTACAAAATTTAATGGATGAAATGGAAAAATAAAATGAGTCATTTTACATTTTATGTTTTTTTTTTCTCAAATGACTGGAAGGTACTGGTAAGGTAGATTTGTGCTTCATATGGTAGTCGTCATCATGGCTTGTACTGTCAAGACTCTGTTTTATTTGGTTGTTCAGGCCCAGATCCAGACCGGTTTGGACCGATGCAGTTGCATTTTTTACGCATCGTTCGTCATCAGAAAAAAAAAATCTTGAATAATCCTGAATCGTGCTGAACGTGTCCCCGCGGTGAACACAGCTTTGGTTTTCATGTCAACCTGTAGTCTGTAAATTATACATTTTTTTCCAAGTTTCAGAGTCATACAGACGTACAAATAAAGTGGGATATTCAGGGTTTGGTCTGCAGCAGGTCTGTAATCAACCATTTCTGCAGCGCGGCTCCACTTTGAAGCGTGAACCATTGAAGCAATGCTTCCATCCACTAGCTTGTTGGTTCTTTGATTTGCTGCTCTTCAGAAACGGCATGTCCGCTTCTTAACTCCTCTCAAAGCCATTAAAATATCATGAGTCACTTTGTGTGGATTAAAGTCACTAACTGGGACTCTTGTCTTGTTGCAGTCGAGAAACGAGAATCGTCCTCCGTTCCATCACAGCTCCAAACGCTGCGCCGCGCAGCTTTCTGCCGAGACAACTTCAAAATGAATTGCCGCTTTAAATAAAATGACACCTCTTACAAACGTAATACAGACAAGAAACTACAATCGACTAAAAGGTTTTTTTCCTCCCAAAATGAGACGTGCTGTATTTCTTTACAAATTACATCCTGACGTGAAGCACAGCAGCTGTAAGAGCTCAGCTCAGATATATGGAAACACATTCATGCCAATAAAGTCTGAAAAGAAATGCTTTTGACAAAAACTACAGATTTTGTTTATTCCTATTTATGTCCAGAGATCAAGGATCCACCATGTAGAGTTTATTATGTCCAGAGTTTAAGGATCCAGTGACCAATTTCATATTTATTTACTTTAAGACTCAATAAAATGTTCAATTTCAATTCAATTTCAATTTAATCGGCTTATAAAGTGCCAAATAACAACAAAATATGTGCAGAATTGTGATGTATTTGTTTTAGTATATTTAGTCATGGACATGATGAATATTGTTTCTAATTTTGATTGGTATTAATGGAAAATGTCTTCTGTGAACTGTCTGTATCTCAATATATTATTATTAAGAATATATGCAGTCATATTTTTATTGATTTTATCAACTGAAAAAAATCATATATAGATTCAGGTATAATTGAAAGATTTTGGCAATAAATTTGATCCTGTTTACAGTAAATTTATAGTGTTATAGTTTTGTTTTTTTAGGACATCATATTTATATAAATAAGAAGTGTTCACTATGGTCCATCAAGTCTAATAAATATATTAAAAGAAGTGTGACAGTTTATGTTGCACACAAATAAAAGAATGAAGATTATTGAATAACAAGACGCGTATGGTTTTTATTTTATCACTGGGCAAAAATGAATCTGTCAGATTTTCACTCGGGATCCAGCCCTGTTTGTTAGTAGAATAAGACTGCGGTCACACCAGTGGTCCGGTCCGGTCTGTGAGTGTCCTCTGGTGCCACATGTCACTGCAGGCACACAGGTTTGTCCCCACCTCCCAAAAGCCTCCATCTATCTGCTGGAGACAAACTGCAGATGGTTGACTCTTGACTCTAGTGTTTTTCTTCCTGTGTATTGACACACATCACTTCCAAAACCTCAGCTGAAAAAAACTGTGTTAAAATGAAAAGACTTTCGTAAAGTCTGCAAAAACAGCTCTAAGTGGTTTCTGGGGTTTTCCAGGCAGCCCGTTGGCACACGGGGCGTCGCAGGAGTCCAGGTGACTCTCCCTGTGATCACTGGCACGTTAGAATCACTTTAATTGGACTCTGTTTGACTTTCGCCGCCTCCAAACAGTCCACGGACCAGCGGACGGGAAAACTGCACTCCTCCCCCAAACTGATTGGTGAGGCGGCGACCGGGGAGAGCGGCGGTGACCTTGCTGCTGGAGGAGGTGACCCCACTCCTTTCAAGTGTCACTGACTCTTCTTTGGTCAGCTTCTTCTTTCTGCTTGAACTGTTTAAATCATATCGACACCTGCAGCATCGAACCACGTTTCAAACCTTTCATTAAGACCGCTGTTTTTGTTCTGTTAATTAATCAATTAAACTTTATATTTCAAGTTGATGCTGCTCTGTTTGGCTCGTTAGTCTGGAGCCCTCATTGTGGGTGGACCTTCGGGTACACTTGTTGATTGACAGGTCAGGTGTAAAGTGTTTGTCAGCTGCTCGGGTGCTTTTTTTGTTGTTGTTTTTACTTTTCTCTGTTCGGTGGGACAATATTTACATTATTTGGTTTGTGTTTGAGGACAAATAGACGTTAAACTCGAAGGACGCTCGGTCTCACTGCTCGACCAGTGGATAAAATTATTAATTAAAATTGTTTGTTTTTGTCTAAGATTTTAAAGCTGCAGTATGTAGGATTTAGTGCCATCTAGCAGTGAGGTTGCAGATTGCATTATGCCATTATCACAATTCTGTTTCTGTTCATGCTTTCACTACTTTGGCACCAGAGATTCGTGCTCTTGTGGCTTCTCTTGTGATAAACTTTACATATGATGGTATATTTCACTAAAAGAGGGTTTTCAAACTAGCAACCAGCAGACAGTGTGTGGAGATGCAACCACTGATTATTTTTCTTTTTTCTTCAGTCTTCCAGCTATGCTGCAAAATGCAAAAAGATGGAGGAAGCATGTCCTTTTTGGGATCCTGTACTCTGCTAATAAACGCCACTAAATCCTGCACACTGGAGCGTTGGATCAACAAATCTGCACTTCATCCTGTTACAGCTCCTCCTCTTTTAACCTCTTTATTCTAAGACCGCACGTGGTCAGCGTGGTGGTTAGCATGCTTCCCTCTAACAATAAGGTCGCAAGTTCAAGGCCACCTGTGCCCTGTTCTCCTTATGCACCTGGACTTGTGTCAGGATGGGCGGATCCGTTCAATCAATCAATCAACTTTTTTCTTGTATAGCGCCAAATCACAACAAACAGTTGCCCCAAGGCGCTCCACATTGCAAGGCAAGGCCATGCAATAATTATGAAACACAGTCTACGTCTAAAGCAACATAACCAAGGGATGGTTCAGGGTCACCTGATCCAGCCCTAACTATAAGCCTTAGCGAAAAGGAAAGTTTTAAGCCTAATCTTAAAAGTAGAGAGGGTATCTGTCTCCCTGATCTGAATTGGGAGCTGGTTCCACAGGAGAGGAGCCTGAAAGCTGAAGGCTCTGCCTCCCATTCTACTCTTACAAACCCTAGGAACTACAAGTAAGCCTGCAGTCTGAGAGCGAAGCGCTCTAATGGGGTAATATGGTACTACGAGGTCCCTAAGATAAGATGGGACCTGATTATTCAAAACCTTATAAGTAAGAAGAAGAATTTTAAATTCTATTCTAGCATTAACAGGAAGCCAATGAAGGGAGGCCAACATGGGTGAGATCCGTTACAAAGCCCCACATCCGCTGGGATGACGCTGAGCAAAATGAGAAAAGCTAAAATGAAGAGTTCCAACATCAACTCCAATGGCAGATGTTGAGTTTCCTGAATGTCTGTAGAGAAGACTTCTGGGAAATGTAGTTCATTTTCAGGTCCACTGTTTGGTGTCTGTTCTCTTTCCACAGCTGTCAAATCCGCCCTCACGCGGCTCGTCATAACCAGACCAGGTAGCCAGCTCTCCACCAACACAAACACTTTATTTCCTGTTTTCATTACTTATCGGACACATCGATCATCACATGCATGAACAGATCTGTGGTGGCTGTCTGCAGCGCTGTGATAAGGGGGGTGCAGCCTTTGGATTAGCACCTTATTAGCCGCAGCCTTTTTGAGCATGTGTGGCACAACGATGCCTGATGGCCTAAAGGCCAACAGAGACGGGCTTCGTCCTAGCTCGTAGGTCGTAGTGATGGAACTCTGATGATGTCACACTTCTATCAGATCCCTCCAACTCCTTCATCATGTTTTTAGTTGTGATCCTGATCTTCTACTGGACCTTCAAAACAAAAGTTAAGGAACTTCTGAGTGTTCATTTAGATGTTTGGCCTCAATGATTTAAAGTCAGTTTGCTCCCGAGTCCTGTGAAAAGTCTGTGAACTTTTGAATGAATGAATGAATTTGAATGAATGAATGGATGGATGGATGGACGGATGGATTTATTTGGCACACACAGACCCAAAATAACAAATTAAGCTCACAATGAAAACAAAGAAAGCAATCTGACAATGCGCGCCCATGTGTCCGAAAGGGTGTGAGCAGAAGCAGAAGCTTATAAACCACCACCCTACCCACCCCCACCCCCAACCAAAAGAGCAACAATTTATAGATATGTATAGAAAAAATATACATACACCCATGATAACTGATACAGTTTCTTTATATTCTTTCTAGGTGGAGAGATTATATCTCCACACTGGCCTGGGAACGCCTCGGTATCCCCCAGGCAGAGGTGGTTAATGTGGCCCAGGAAAGGGAAGTTTGGGGTCCCCTGTTGGAGCTGCTGCCCCCACGACCTGATCCTGGATAAACAGCTGAAGACGAGTGAGTGAGTGAGATTTCTTTACATTAAAAAAATTCTAAAATTATGTAATTTCAACTCACAGTGAAAACATTGCTGCATTCATCATTCCCTCAATCCTGACTAGTCTCCCAGTTCCTGCTGCTGAAAAACATCCCCACAGCGTGATGCTGCCACCACCATGCTTCACTGTAGGGATGGTGCCTGGTTTCCTCCAAACATGACGCCAAAGAGTTCAATCTTTGTCTCATCAGACCAGAGAATTTTGTTTGTCCTGGTCTGAGAGTCCTTCAGGTGCCTATTATCAAACTCCAGGTGGGCTGCCATGTGCCTTTTACTAAGGAGTGGCTTCTGTCTGGACACTCTACCATACAGGCCTGATTGGTGGATTGCTGCAGAGATGGTTGTCTTTCTGGAAGGTTCTCCTCTCTCCACTGAGGAATGCTGGAGTTCTGACAGAGTGACCTTCAGGTTCTTGGGTCACCTCCCTGACTAAGGTCCTTCTCCCCTGATCGCTCAGTTTAGACGGGCAGCCAGCTCTAGGAAGAGTCCTGGTGGATCTGAGCTTCTTCCATTTCCAGATGATGGAGGCCACTGTGCTCATTGGGACCTTCAAAGCAGCAGAAATGTTTCTCTACCCTTCCCCAGATTTGTGGCTCCAGACAGTCCTGTCTATTCTTTATATTCTTAATTCATAATTGGGAATATTCTTAATTCATAATTGGGATTTGGTTGTTCAAGTGGAACTGTTAAAAAGTGTTTTCACTGTTCAGCTGCAACACTCCAGGCTATCTAGCCTCAAGGTCAATTGCCATGTGTTTACCTCCAGAGGAATTTATTCAGGCCTTGGTGAGATTATTTGGCTCCATTCTTATCTCAACGCACAAAGACAATACTGACTTACTCATGGACTGAAGCATGCTCCAGTTTCTCCTACACCTAAGCCTAGTCCGGGAGTTTACATTGTGGGCCCAGCCACCATGGTAGACGGGCTCCCGCCCGTTCTGACACAGAGGTCTACAGACAATTCCTTTGACTTCATGCTTGGTTTGTGCTCTGACATGCGACAGGTGTGTGTCTTTCCAAATCATGTCCAATCAACCTAATTTATCCCAGGTGGACTCCAAATAAGCTGTAGAAACATCTCAAGGATGATCAGTGGAAACACGAGGCATGTGAGCTCAATTTTGAGCTTCATGGCAAAGGCTGTGAATACTTATGTACACGTGATTTCTTAGTTTTTTATGTTTAATAAATTTGCAAAAAGAAAAAATCCTGTCATTATGGGGTGCTGTGAGTAGAATTTCGAGGGAAAATATGAATTTTATCCATTCTGGAATAAGGCTGTAAAATAACAAAATTTGGAAAACGTGAAGTGCTATGAATATTTTCCGAACACACTGTAGGTGCTATTTAACCCACGGGCAGCTGTGCTATGGCTACAAATAGCTTTGTAGTATTTACTCCACTTATGTCCAACCAACCCATAAATGGGTAAAGATGTGGAGTACGGGTGACCTGGGTGGGACAAATGAAGCACATACATGTCCCCATCTCAGAGTTACCAAACAAAGTTAACGTTTGTTCACGTGTTTTCTTACAGCGTATTTTTGTGGATTTCCTGATGGTGGCTTGGTGGAGAGAAGGTATTAAGAATTCACTAAGAATGCACTCCGGGTTGCCACAGCATATCTGAAGTGGACCTACATGTTGAATTGGCAGAAGTTATACACTGGATGCCCTTCCTGATGCAACTCCACATTGCATGGAGAAATGTGGCAGGGGTGGGGTTTGAACCGGGAACCTTCTGCAATGAAACCAAGCGCACCAACCATGTTGCCAACAGTGTTGCCACAGTTACTTTGAAAAAGTAATCCAATTACTGATTACTGATTACTCCTTGAAAAAGTAACTTAGTTACTTTACTGATTACTCAATTGTAAAAGTAACTAGGTTAGATTATTAGTTACTTTTTTAGCTACTTTCCCCAGCTGCTGACAACAACCCACGTCAACATGACAATGATACTAAAAGAAATCACAGACTGTAAGGTGGTAGCAGGAGAGAGTGTCACTAGGCAGCATAGGATGGTTGTTTGTAGGATGACTTTAGAGGTAAAGAAGAAGAAGAGAGTGAGAGCTCAACAAAGGATCAGATGGTGGAAGCTGAAGGAGGAAGACTCTTGTGTGAAATTTAGCGAGCAGGTGAAAGAAGCACTAGTTGGAGGGGAAGCAGTTTTGGACAACTGGAAAAGTACTGCAGATGTGGTGAGGGAGACAGCTAGGACAGTACTGGGTATGACATCTGGACAGTGGAAGGAAGACAAGGAGACTTGGTGGTGGAATGAAGAGGTCCAGGAAAGCATAAGGAGAAAGAGGTTGGTGAAAAAGTTTTGGGATAGTCGGAGAGATGAAGAAAGTAGACAGGAGTACAAGGAGATGCGGCGTAAGGCGAGAAGAGAAGTGGCAAAAGCCAGGGAAAAGGCATATTGCGAGCTGTACAAGAAGATGAATAGTAAGGAAGGAGAAAAGGACTTGTACCGATTGGCCAGACAAAGGGACAGAGCTGGAAAGGATGTGCAGCAGGTTAGGGTGGTAAAAGATGCACATGGTAATGTGCTGACAAGTGAGGAGTGTATGCTGAGAAGGTGGAGGGAATATTTTGAAGAGTTGATGAATAAAGAAAATGAGCGAGAGAACAGGCTGGATGATGTGGCGAGAGTAAATCAGGAAGTAAAAGAGATTAGCAAGGAAGAAGTGAGGGCTGCTATGAAGAGGATTAAGAGTGGAAAGGCAGTTGGTCCAGATGACATTCCAATGGAGGCATGGAAATGTCTAGGAGAGATGGCAGTAGAGTTTCTAACCAGATTGTTTAATAAAATCTTGGAAAGTGAGAAGATGCCTGAGGAGTGAAGACGAAGTGTGCTGGTTCCTATTTTCAAGAACAAGGGTGATGTGCAGAGCTGCAGTAACTACAGAGGCATAAAGTTGATCAGCCACAGCATGAAGTTATGGGAAAGAGTAGTAGAAGCTAGGCTTAGAAAACAGGTGAAGATCTGTGAGCAGCAATATGGTTTCATGCCGAGAAAGAGCACTACAGATGCAATGTTTGCTCTGAGAATACTGTTGGAAAAGTACAGAGAAGGACAGAAAGAGTTACATTGTGTGTTTGTGGACTTAGAAAAAGCTTATGATAGGGTGCCAAGAGAAGAGTTGTGGCATTGTATGAGGAAGTCTGGAGTGGCAGAGAAGTATATTAGGGCAGTGCAGGACATGTACAAGAATAGTGTGACAGCGGTGAGATGCGCAGTCGGAATGACAGACTCATTCAAGGTGGAGGTGGGATTACACCAAGGATCAGCACTGAGTCCTTTCTTGTTTGCAGTGGTGATGGACAGGTTGACAGATGAGATCAGACAGGAGTCCCCATGGACTATGATGTTTGTAGATGACATTGTGATCTGTAGTGAGAGTAGAGAGAAAGTTGAGTCTAGTCTGGAGAAGTGGAGATGAAGTGGAGAGAAGGGGACTGAAAGTCAGTAGAAGCAAGACTGAGTACATGTGTGTGAATGAGAGGGAGCCCAGTGGAATAGTGCAGTTACAAGGAGTAGAAGTGGTGAAAGTAGATGAGTTTAAATATTTGGGGTCAACTGTTCAAAGTAATGGAGAGTGTGGTAGAGAGGTGAAGAAGAGAGTGCAGGCAGGGTGGAGTGGGTGGAGAAAGGTGGCAGGAGTGATTTGTGACCGAAGAATATCAGCAAGAGTGAAGGAGAAAGTTTACAAGACAGTAGTGAGACCAGCTATGTTGGACGACTTAGAGACAGTGGCACTAACAAAAAGACAGGAGGCAGAGCTGGAGGTGGCAGAGCTGAAGATGTTGAGATTCTCTTTGGGAGTGACAAGAATGGACAAGATTAGGAATGAACATATCAGAGGGACAGCTCAGGTGGGACGGTTTGGAGACAAAGTCAGAGAGGTGAGATTGAGATGGTTTGGACATGTGCAGAGGAGGGACCTAGGCTATATAGGGAGAAGGATGCTGAGGATGGAGCCACCATGCAGGAGGAGAAGAGGGAGACCAAAGAGGAGGTTCATGGATGTGCTGAGAGAGGACATGCAGGTGGTTGGTGTGACAGAGGAAGATACAGAGGACAGGGCGAGATGGAAACGATTGATCTGCTGTGGCGACCCCTAACGGGAACAGCCGAAAGACAAAGAAGAAGAAGCTTATAATGCGCCAAATCACAGCAAAAGCCGTCTTAAGGCGCCTCACATAAAACAAGTCAACATAAAATTGAATAAATAATTAAAAATGAATAAAAAAAAATTCAAATACATAAATAAAACAGAAGTAAAAGAATAAAACAAATAAAAATAAAAACTATCCATAAGAAAGAGAATAAAAATAGGTTTTGAGCCTTGACTTAAAAATGTCCACAGACTCAGACTGCCTCACGGTTGCAGGAAGACTGTTCCACAGGGTGGGTGCACGATACGAAAAGGCTCTTTGACCTGCTGACTTACATGATCTGTTGGGACAATTCACCACTCAGTAAGTCAGAATATTACAGATCTTGGGAAGAAATATTCTCAGAAAGGAGGCATTGTGCTAACATTAGCCTGTTAGCATCATGGTACATGATGCTAGCATGTTCTACATAAAAGTTTGTTATTTTTAAGATGTGAACAATTAAAATCCATCATGAATCACTGCTGAACCGTCCATGATGTTTAAGGAGACGTTCATCTTGAAATAAACCTTTGTTATTTTTAAATGGCTTTAAGTGGAAATGATGTAGACATTCCAATTAGCACAAATAATGTTTGATATCACGGTGGCGTGGTGGCTAAGTGGTTAATGCGCTTGTTTCCAGAGCGGAAGGTTCCTGGTCGATGAAATGTGGAGTTACATCAGGAAGGTCATCCGGCTTAAATGTTGTGCCAAACCAACATCCAGATCCATAAAGCCCCGTCACACATAGCAAGAATGTGCAGGAACCAGGCCGAAACGGCAAATACTACATCATCGGACGCAGTCGGAAGGGAAAGAGGCGTGGTCAGCAGTGTCAGCACGCATCCAGATTACCTCGTTCACACCTGCACGATGGCATCCAAAGCACAAGTAGACAACAGGTAGATGACACAGACTGCTGTCAGCTGGCAGACTGCCCAATGTCCAAACATCTGGATGGCAACCACGGGACCGGAGTGGGAGACAGCGCTGTGTTCCTCATGAGCATGTGCGCATGTGTGCGTACTCATGTGGCTGAAATTATCATTCAGCTGTGTGTGTGTGTGTGTGTGTGTGTGTGTGTGTGTGTGTGTGTGTGTGTGTGTGTGTGTGTGTGTGTGTGTGTGTGTGTGTGTGTGTGTGTGTGTGTGTTCATAAAGGCTGCATGAGCCACTAAGCACGTGCACTGGACACCTTTGCTGAACGTTTGCTTGGAGTGGCCCAAGCAGTCCCACCATACGTCACATGCAGCCTTTCTAGCAAACTTTAATTTCTTTTTTCTTTTTTGCTGACTTCAGGAGCACAACGCAACTCTGTACACTGTGATGTCAGTTGGATTATCACATGGGATTAAAGTTTTGCAGTCGGGGTGCAGCTTTTCACCACAGGCTGCGGTTTGGTTCCTGTGCGCTCTGTGCTGTGAAACGATTGTGGTTCCGTGCTGGAGGTGAGTTTCATGTTTAATAATGTTGTCACAGCCTGGGATACAGTTCCACATCACACCTCCTACAGAGTTTAGATGATCAGGTAATAATATGCATATTACAGCGGTGAGATCCATTCAGCTCCATGCCTGATGTGGGCCATGATGCATTACTGTGCAGGAGACCATGGAGGGGTACAGCAGCACATGGTACTTTCGGTTTGATTGTGCACTGTTCACATTCACTGCACATGATGAATGTGTACCACATACATGTTATTACATATCAACATGTCCTTTGCTCTCCCTGGCCAGGGTCCAGTGGAGGTGGACATACGTGGCACAACATGCTGGCAGGCTTTGTTGTGACCGATCGATCTCAGAGCTCAATCAACAGCGATCAGATCATTGCAGATGCTGTTTTGATGCTATCAGAATATATAGACTGCAATCAGATGATGCAAAAACTGCATATAGACTGCTGTCAGATGTGCGTTCCATCTTGATGGTGCTAAGAGTGTTTTGAACATGTGCAGCACACTCGGGACAGCTGAGCAAATGGGACCAAATATGTAGATGCTCACAGACTGCCGTCCGTTGGTCTTCGGACGATTGTGGCCATTCGGCCTGAATCGACATATGTGTGATGGGGGTATAACAATCTGCTGTTGCAAACGTGAGTAGAAAATGGCAAAACAGAGGGAACTAACATAGCATTTGGTGTCATGGAATGCATGGAGTTGCATAAAATAGGAAGATTTATCGTCAAAGTGTATGTAAAATTCTGATCTGATCTGTGTTAGTAACAGACGGCACTGTTGGAAGGAGCCTGTTAAGTTTGGCACCAGGATTCAGGTGCTGCGTGTTCTGGTACTGGGTCTGGGTCTGAGGTTGTGCATCTGAAGGACACGTCATCCTGGGTTCCATCATTCAGAGGGGGCGGAGCCGTAATCTCAAGTGTAAACGGGTGAACTGCCAGCCAAATGTTTGACTGTATTTTAATGACAAAAACAAACAGCTCCTGTCAATAAAACTCTGGAATAGTTGGTGCCATGTTATTTGCATAAAGTCTGGATGTGCGGTGACGACTGTGCGCGGTGATGAAGTAAACACTCAGACTCAAGTGGTCCAAGACAAGATCCAGGATGTCTGGTCACGTTTTTGTGCTTTAACGGTGAAGAAAATGTGTTTGTTGGTTTCTAAAAGTTGTTAATGAGAAAAATACACAGATTAAAGTTGACCTAAAGCAGCACTCGGAGCAACAGCGTCCAAAAACCTCCAACATGCGTGCTTTTTGTTTAATAGTTACCAAGAAAAAAAAAAAAACATGAAAAACACCGAATTTACATGTGGTCCATCACCAACACCTGACAGATGTCTTTGGAAAATTTTAAATGTAATAAAATTATTTGTCAAGGTTGAAAATGTTTTTTGATACACTGAAAAAAAATTAAATCTTTGCAAAGCTATTTTATATTTATAGCATTCTTTTTAAGGTGTTTTCAATTTAACATTTGTCCCTGTTCTTCTGGTATGAACAATTTTCAGATTTCCATTTACAAGCTTTCAAACATGGACAAGATACTCCAGGAGAGCAGCGAGACGTTTGAAACTCTGAAACTGTGTGTTATAACTCTGAAAATGTATTTTGAAACTCTTAAACTGTTTTATAACTCTGAAAATGTATTTTGAAACTCTTAAACTGTGTATTATAACTCTGAAAATGTATTTTGAAATTCTGAAAATGTATTTTGAAACTCTGAAACTGTTTTATAACTCTGAAACTGTGTTTTGAAATTCTGAAACTGTTATAACTCTGAAAATGTATTTTGAAACTCTGAAACTGTGTTATAACTCTGAAAATGTATTTTGAAACTCTGAAACTGTGTTTAATAACTCTGAAAATGTATTTTGAAACTCTGAAACTGTGTTTTATAACTCTGAAAATGTCTTTTGAAACTCTTAAACTGTGTTTTAGAACTGAAAATGCTTTGGTGGTGGGAAAAAGTGTTGCAAATAAAAATAATTCTGTAGAGATTTGAATTTTTTTCAGTGTATCAAAACATTACACAAACCTTCAAAAATCATTTTCAGTCTTTTCAAGCTTTCACACATTAAGGTTCAACCTTTCAAAAGAGGCTGTTTTTTTTTTTTTTCAGTTTTAAATTATGGCATCATGTGAACCCCCACACCTGTGGCTGTCAGATGGTCCGTGTCCTTGACCTTTTCCAGTTGCTGTGCTCCTTGTCACCGAGGCACCTGTCTGCTGGACGATGCTCAGGCAGTAAGTGATTTGAACATCTCGATCCACGTGGTGCATTGTGGGATTGCTTGGCTACCACATGAACTTAGCGTTGTCGCCGGCGTTCCTTCACACAGCAGGTGGTGCATCACTGACAAGCCTCCATCAGCTGCTCGTTGTTTGACACAAAGTCATTCCAAAGACTTGTATCAGGCAAATGCTTTTAATGGACCAAAACTAACTGGACAATTGTCTCCTGAGTTGTTTCATGTCCAGATCTGAGTTCAAGTCAGCAGGTTAAAAGGTCTAGAGGCAGTTTTAAGTGTTCAATAACTCTTCAGTTAAATGAGTCAATGAGGAATATAAAGAATCTGGCATCAGTCAGTAAAGCTCTGAAGAAGAAAACCCGAGTGAGCATCTGAAGAAGTTACAGGCTTCATTGTCTGTGACTGGAGACGCCGATGACTCAAATCTACCTGACTTTGGGCTAAATATAAGAATATTACATTTTATGTTAATAATCAACAAACTCAGCTTCAGAAAGTGACCTGCTGCTGCAGAGGGACACATTCAGCTGAGCTGGATGTTCTGACCTTTGACCTGTGACTGTTGTCTGAGTCATGAGTTCATCATTCGCTATGGCAGCAAAAAAGAAAAAAAAATGCCAGGAAGTGCAGCGTGATGTACCTTCTTTATGATGTTAACCTAAAGTTGGATAATGTGCTCAAACTTTCCTCTTCTGGTTGGAACTCCAGCAGCAGCAGCATTCTGAACCACAGCAGCACGTCGAGTCTGGCAGAATGCGCTCGAGCCGCGTGTCGCTGCGTCCAACACACCATGGAACTGTCTGGGGTCCTGGATGGCAACCATCCAGGCAGACAACCAGTCCATCCCCAAATTAAACGTATTGCAATAATCAATAGTAGATGACACAAAATCATAAGACTTGAAGACAGAATTTGTGTGAGTAAAACCATAAATAAAAGGGGTTTTTTTCCCAGTTCTCTGCTGGATTCCCAGAATGCCCTGCAGAGATGTTGCTGTGGGGCATCAGAGGTCACGCCAAAGCAATTTAGCTCCATCTTTTTTCTGCCTAACAATACCAGCAGAGAAACTAATTAGGTACATTTCACTTATTTCCATGTTAATGTTGTGTTTGTGGCCTTTGTTTGGTGGAACAAAAGGCACAGAAGCTAATGAAGGAGCCACAGTGACACGGACTTAATGGGAGTCCATTCAGCACCGTTAGCCCACAAAACACCTTCCTGCCCTCAGGGCCGGGGACCATCTCTGGACGATCTGAAGATTTGGGAGACGGCAGAGACAGAAAAACGGAGCACAAACAAAGATGCTGTCTGACGGCAGCTCGGTGGCAGATTCAGCTCCAGATAACAGACAGCGTCTTGAATCCTCTGGAGACTTTACAGCTGTTTATCTGAAGACACTTTTGGAAAGGTACCTCCATCTGAGGACTGTTTCCCCCCCATGGACCTGCAGTTGAGGAACTAAACTTTCCTTGTCTCCCTGTATGAGGAGCACAGATGTGGTTTCTCTTCAGTCAGACATGGTGACTGGACTGTTTGCCTTTTAGTTTTTAACTAAACACTCAAAAGCCACACTTTGTTCATCATTCGACAGTCTGTTAGGACCAATGAAAAGGTCAAGCTTTTGTGAATGTCACTAAAACATGCAACAAACCGGCAGGAAGTTTTAACAAACTCCCAAAGTCCTCACATCCACAAACACCCAGTGCCTCAAATAACAAGATGCTGTCACTTGTAACTTGCCAAACTTTTATATCACCCCAATAGAGCGCTTCGCTCTCAGACTGCAGGCTTACTTGTAGTTCCTAGGGTTTGTAAGAGTAGAATGGGAGGCAGAGCCTTCAGCTTTCAGGCTCCTCTCCTGTGGAACCAGCTCCCAATTCGGATCAGGGAGACAGACACCCTCTCTACTTTTAAGATTAGGCTTAAAACTTTCCTTTTTGCTAAAGCTTATAGTTAGGGCTGGATCAGGTGACCCTGAACCATCCCTTAGTTATGCTGCTATAGACTTAGACTGCTGGGGGGTTCCCATGATGCACTGAGTGTTTCTTTCTCTTTTTGCTCTGTATGCACCACTCTGCATTTAATCATTAGTGATCGATCTCTGCTCCCTTCCACAGCATGTCTTTTTCCTGGTTCTCTCCCTCAGCCCCAACCAGTCCCAGCAGAAGACTGCCCCTCCCTGAGCCTGGTTCTGCTGGAGGTTTCTTCCTGTTAAAAGGGAGTTTTTCCTTCCCACTGTCGCCAAGTGCTTGCTCACAGGGGGTCGTTTTGACCGTTGGGGTTTTTCTGTAATTGTTGTATGGCTTTGCCTTGCAATATAAAGCGCCTTGGGGCAACTGTTTGTTGTGATTTGGCGCTATATAAATAAAATTGATTTGATTTGATTTTAAACTTTTAGCACTGTCAGTAAAATTCATGACTGAGACGATTTCAGTGCCCGAGTTCATGTCATTTTTGTGCTACAGTTTGAGCTCATGAGGTGTCCTTCTGTCTCTGTGGTGAGACACTACAACACAAGGGACAATTATTCAAATAACTCAGTTATTCAAATAATTCAAATGACACAATTTGAATGGCACTCAGGGCTGGACGTCACGTTATGACACGGGTCCTCTGTTTGAAACGTCCTGCTTGGTGTCCCTAAACCTTTAACTTTGTAAAAAAACAGAAAAAATCTTTAAGATTGAGAGACAGTGTTTTGGGCAGGTGTCATTGTGGTTTGGTCCTTGATGGCCATCAGCTGGATACAGGTTCAGAACTCAGTCGTTGGCTTACTGACAACAGTTTGTTGGGTTCAGAATTGGTTTTTGTCATGTTTTGTTTTATGGATTGCCATGTACAAGTATTAGGGGTCTTCAGGTGGGTCAAAATGCTGCCCCACAGGTCTCACTCAGAGAAGAATGTTCAGCCAGGTTACTCCAGCTGTGGTCTGACTTCACGGGCTTCCTGTTCATGACGGGTCTGAGTTTAAGGCTTTATTATTGACATAGAAAATTTAGCCAACCTCACCAGCGCGATCTCACTTTTTTTTTTTTGTACCCCGTCACAAACCCATAGATTAATGTACTTTTTCTAAACCCAGTCCTGTGAACTGCTGTGAGCCTGGGTTGCCCTCACACTTGGCTGATTTACTTACAACCTGTACTGAACAAAATTATAAATGCAACATTGGACATTTGACTCTGTTCAGTCACTATACCTTTGTTGTTCAATTTCACACAGATTAGAGGCATTTCAGTGTCCAGATGTCCATTTGGATCTCACTAACATTCATTATAATGTGG
Organism: Thalassophryne amazonica; assembly: GCF_902500255.1. NCBI lineage: Eukaryota > Metazoa > Chordata > Actinopteri > Batrachoidiformes > Batrachoididae > Thalassophryne > Thalassophryne amazonica. Next base: position 3,520,963 of record NC_047117.1, on the reverse strand, counting down.
GGGGGGGGGGGGGGGGGGGGTGTCATATGTATCTTGTGCGGCCTTTGTTTGCATCTCACAGTGTGGTACACGTGCTGCACATGGATCTCACAAGGTCGCCACTTGTGACCTATGGAATATTGTCCCACTTTTCTGAAGTATCTGGATTTACCCATCCTGTGCTGGGGTGGTAACATGTGGTCTGTGGGGGTGTGGGCGATTGATTGTTGTCCCAAGCTGCTGAATCTGATGTGTCAAGCAGCTGATGGTAGAGGGGTGAACATTACACTGTGCAGCAACAGCTCGAGTCGACATCCCAACACTGAGCCGGCTGCTGGCGCTCTCCCTCATGATGTCATCAGTGTCTGACATTTCAGGACACTTTGGGGTGACCTTTTATTGCCCCAAGAACAAGGACTGTCTGAAGTTTCACACACACACCCACCCTGTATATATTTGCCAAAGTTAGTGCAAATCAGTGTGTATGGGGGGGGCTTACTTTTGACCTGTGACCCCAGTGACATTGACTTCAATTATTGACCTTTGGCAAATTTGTGTGTACAAAGTTAGGTAATTTTTTTGAAACGTACATTTTATCAGGTGAAACCTGACTGCTGCCCTCAGAATATACACAATACAAATCAATATCAATTCATTTTTTTTGTATAGCACCAAATCACAACAAAGCTGCTTCATACGGGTACAATCTAACCTCACCGCTGGATCCACTAAGGCAACCCGTCCCGAGACAGGAGCAGCCGGAAATGACAACACACACACACATTTGGCTCTTTTTTAGCTTAAATGTCTGACAAAGCATCGTTTGAAGCTCTGAGACTGAAACTGTGGTTTTAGCTGTTAATGCTGAGGATGAAATTTAAAGTGTGAAAGCAGAGAACATCTGTGAGGTTTGTACAGGCCGCGTTCCTCACGGTCCCTCACAGTCCCTCACTGTTCCTCACTGTTCCTCTGTCCTCACTCCCAAAGTCTCTTCACCAAATCTTCCTTTTATCAAAAGCCATCGAGCCCACGAGGTCAAAGGGGGCAACAGTTCTGATCTGCAGTTTATTTTTTCGTTCTGCTTCTCTCGTGAGCTTGTAAAGTGCACGTGGATCGGTGCCTCTGGGCAACTGGCACTGTGACGGCTCCCCTGCTGCTGTTTGTTTTAGCTCCCCGTGCACAGATCCTCCTGCTTTAATTACCTTTAATCATATGAACACAGATACGGAGGCCTGCAGGGCTCAAAATGCTTGACATAAAATCTGCTCCAGTAACACATTAATACAGATGTTTGTGGGCGGAGTCTTCGTGTGGTTTAGTCCCATCTGGTTTGCAGAGCCTGAAACCCTAAAGGATGTCATCAGGGTCACTTCCTGTGCATCAGTAAAACATTTATTCAAATACTAATTATAATCCTGCACACAGCGTTATTACCCTTCAGAGGTAAATCATTCGTTATTACCCTTCAGAGGTAAATCACTCGTTATTACCCCTCAGATGTAAATCATTCGTTATTACCCCTCAGAGGTAAATCACTCGTTATTACCCTTCAGAGGTAAATCATTCGTTATTACCCTTCAGAGGTAAATCATTCGTTATTACCCTTCAGAGGTAAATCACTCGTTATTACCCCTCAGATGTAAATCATTCGTTATTACCCTTCAGAGGTAAATCATTCGTTATTACCCTTCAGAGGTAAATCACTCGTTATTACCCCTCAGAGGTAAATCATTCGTTATTACCCTTCAGAGGTAAATCACTCGTTATTACCCCTCAGATGTAAATCATTCGTTATTACCCTTCAGAGGTAAATCATTCGTTATTACCCTTCAGAGGTAAATCACTCGTTATTACCCTTCAGAGGTAAATCATTCGTTATTACCCTTCAGAGGTAAATCACTCGTTATTACCCCTCAGATGTAAATCATTCGTTATTACCCTTCAGAGGTAAATCATTCGTTATTACCCCTCAGAGGTAAATCACTCGTTATTACCCCTCAGATGTAAATCATTCGTTATTACCCTTCAGAGGTAAATCACTCGTTATTACCCCTCAGATGTAAATCATTCGTTATTACCCCTCAGAGGTAAATCACTCGTTATTACCCCTCAGATGTAAATCATTCGTTATTACCCCTCAGAGGTAAATCACTCGTTATTACCCCTCAGATGTAAATCATTCGTTATTACCCTTCAGAGGTAAATCATTCGTTATTACCCCTCAGAGGTAAATCACTCGTTATTACCCCTCAGATGTAAATCATTCGTTATTACCCTTCAGAGGTAAATCACTCGTTATTACCCCTCAGAGGTAAATCATTCGTTATTACCCTTCAGAGGTAAATCACTCGTTATTACCCCTCAGATGTAAATCATTCGTTATTACCCTTCAGAGGTAAATCACTCGTTATTACCCTTCAGAGGTAAATCATTCGTTATTACCCTTCAGAGGTAAATCATTCGTTATTACCCCTCAGATGTAAATCATTCGTTATTACCCTTCAGAGGTAAATCATTCGTTATTACCCTTCAGAGGTAAATCACTCGTTATTACCCCTCAGATGTAAATCATTCGTTATTACCCTTCAGAGGTAAATCACTCGTTATTACCCTTCAGAGGTAAATCATTCGTTATTACCCCTCAGATGTAAATCATTCGTTATTACCCTTCAGAGGTAAATCACTCGTTATTACCCCTCAGATGTAAATCATTCGTTATTACCCTTCAGAGGTAAATCATTCGTTATTACCCTTCAGAGGTAAAACATTCGTTATTACCCCTCAGATGTAAATCATTCGTTATTACCCTTCAGAGGTAAATCACTCGTTATTACCCCTCAGATGTAAATCATTCGTTATTACCCTTCAGAGGTAAATCATTCGTTATTACCCTTCAGAGGTAAATCATTCGTTATTACCCTTCAGAGGTAAATCACTCGTTATTACCCTTCAGAGGTAAATCACTCGTTATTACCCTTCAGAGGTAAATCATTCGCTATTACCCCTCAGAGGTAAATCACTCGTTATTACCCCTCAGAGGTAAATCACTCGTTATTACCCTTCAGAGGTAAATCACTCGTTATTACCCCTCAGAGGTAAATCACTCGTTATTACCCCTCAGAGGTAAATCACTCGTTATTACCCTTCAGAGGTAAATCACTCATTATTACCCCTCAGATGTAAATCACTCATTATTATCCTTCAGAGGTAAATCACTCATTATTACCCCTCAGATGTAAATCACTCGTTATTACCCTTCAGAGGTAAATCACTCGTTATTACCCCTCAGAGGTAAATCACTCGTTATTACCCTTCAGAGGTAAATCACTCGTTATTACCCCTCAGAGGTAAATCACTCGTTATTATACCCCTCAGAGGTAAATCACTCATTATCCTTCAGAGGTAAATCACTCGTTATTACCCTTCAGAGGTAAATCACTCGTTATTACCCCTCAGAGGTAAATCACTCGTTATTACCCCTCAGATGTAAATCACTCGTTATTACCCCTCAGAGGTAAATCACTCGTTATTACCCCTCAGATGTAAATCACTCGTTATTACCCCTCAGAGGTAAATCACTCGTTATTACCCCTCAGAGGTAAATCACTCATTATTACCCCTCAGATGTAAATCACTCGTTATTATCCTTCAGAGGTAAATCACTCATTATTACCCCTCAGATGTAAATCACTCGTTATTACCCTTCAGAGGTAAATCACTCGTTATTACCCCTCAGAGGTAAATCACTCGTTATTACCCTTCAGAGGTAAATCACTCGTTATTACCCCTCAGAGGTAAATCACTCGTTATTATACCCCTCAGAGGTAAATCACTCATTATCCTTCAGAGGTAAATCACTCGTTATTACCCTTCAGAGGTAAATCACTCGTTATTACCCCTCAGAGGTAAATCACTCGTTATTACCCCTCAGATGTAAATCACTCGTTATTACCCCTCAGAGGTAAATCACTCGTTATTACCCCTCAGATGTAAATCACTCGTTATTACCCCTCAGAGGTAAATCACTCGTTATTACCCCTCAGAGGTAAATCACTCATTATTACCCCTCAGATGTAAATCACTCGTTATTACCCCTCAGAGGTAAATCACTCGTTATTACCCTTCAGAGGTAAATCACTTGTTATTACACCTCAGAGGTAAATCACTCGTTATTACCCTTCAGAGGTAAATCATTCATTATTACACCTCAGAGGTAAATCACTCGTTATTACCCCTCAGATGTAAATCACTCGTTATTACCCCTCAGATGTAAATCACTCGTTATTACCCGTCAGAGGTAAATCACTCGTTATTACCCCTCAGATGTAAATCACTCGTTATTACCCCTCAGATGTAAATCACTCGTTATTACACCTCAGAGGTAAATCACTCGTTATTACCCCTCAGATGTAAATCACTCGTTATTACCCCTCAGAGGTAAATCCCTCGTTATTACCCCTCAGAGGTAAATCACTCATTATTACCCCTCAGATGTAAATCACTCGTTATTACCCCTCAGAGGTAAATCACTCGTTATTACCCCTCAGATGTAAATCACTCGTTATTACCCCTCAGATGTAAATCACTCGTTATTACCCCTCAGAGGTAAATCCCTCGTTATTACCCCTCAGAGGTAAATCACTCGTTATTACCCCTCAGATGTAAATCACTCGTTATTACCCTTCAGAGGTAAATCACTCGTTATTACCCCTCAGAGGTAAATCACTCGTTATTACCCCTCAGAGGTAAATCACTCGTTATTACACCTCAGAGGTAAATCACTCGTTATTACCCCTCAGAGGTAAATCACTCGTTATTACACCTCAGAGGTAAATCACTCGTTATTACCCTTCAGAGGTAAATCACTCGTTATTACACCTCAGAGGTAAATCACTCGTTATTACCCCTCAGAGGTAAATCACTCGTTATTACACCTCAGAGGTAAATCACTCATTATTACACCTCAGAGGTAAATCACTCATGTGTGTCTGTACACATAATAAATTGCAAATGAGTGAGCAGATTTTCACCAAACTTGGTGGGAAAATTCCGTGGGTGAATGTTTTAAGATCATGACCTTTTGGTGCAGGTCAAAGATCAGTCTTGTTGGGAATGTAGTTTAAAAATAGAAACTTTTCCAGGATATCTTTGTAATGATCTAAAGTAGGGTTGTAATGAATGAAAATGACTGGTTGAGTCGTCGGGTACCAGGAGGGCGTCCTGGTGTCGAGTGTTTCCTCATTTTATTTAATCGGACTTTTTGAATTTTCCTTTCAGGTAAAATTCTCCACTGGAGCAAAGTATTGTGAAACAAATTTGTTTTCTTTGATAAGTTGAAATTCACGTCATGTGCCGGCCGCCTCTCACTCACTGTGGTCGGAGCCGAAGCTTTAAGCCGCCGTACGTGAGCCGCATGACCAAACGTCTGCTGGCCTCGAAACAAACGCTTTAAGTGTATTATCGGCCAAGTTCTTTTAGGAACGTATTGCTAAAGGAGCTTACCATTTAATTAATGTAACTTCAGCGAGATTACAGCCGGCCCGGCCGTGTAAGCGCAGCCACGGCCCTATTGACCTCCGAAGAAGAGCTTAAAGACACAAGAATGGCATTTTTAGTCAACTTTGATGGGATAACTAGTGTAATCTTTCAGGGGGACGGAGCAATAAAGCGTTTTAAACATAATACCCGTCCACACGGTGAGTGGGCTTCAACTTGACGTTTCATCAGCTTTGACTTGTTACCGTCTCTGAGTTTTCATATATAAAGAGATTCTTCAGGCCTGTTTAGTTGTGAAATGATCCACAAAAAGAAGCGTTTAACAAAACTGCACTTAGCTTTTTTCCTCACATTTTTAGTGTTTGAACACATTTTCTTGTATGAGACAATTTTTAGATTCATCTTTAAATACGTATTTGTGAATTTTAAAAATAGGGACTCATGGTTTCCATTCAGTAAATATATGTGGCCTCAACTCGGTTAAATTAAATTATTTTGCTTGAGTCAAGGCTACAAATATTTACTGGATGGAAATCCTGCACAAACGTCAACTGACTGTGTGCAACTGTTTGGTGTAGAGCCACAGAAATAAAATGTCATTACATGATATAATGATGAAACCAGTGATATACTACGGTGGCCAAGAGACGCCACAACACAAAAAAATATATATATATATATAAGAACCTGCACCAATTCAACAACAAGTAGTTGCATCAAAAAAGATCATTTTGAAAACTGAAAAAAAATGCAAATGCCAGTTACTCCAATTAAAGGTCACGAGGGCGGAGCCTATCCCAGCAGTCACAGGGCGTGAGACAGGGTTCACCCTGGACAGGATGCCAGTCTGTCACGAGGTCACATACACATAAACAAACACAATCACACCTACAGACAATTTAAAGTTTCCAGTCCATCTAACCTGCGTCACCCAGAGGGAACCCACGCAAACACGGGGAGAACACGCAAACTCCACACAGAAAGGACACAGGTGGGAATTGATCCCATGACCTTCTTGCTGTGAGGCAACAGTGCTAACCACTAAGCCACCGTGCTGCCCCTGTGCCAATTACTTTGGGATAAAGATGACAGGTCGCTGAGTGGAAAAGGAGCTGGTCTACCAGTATGTAGGCGTTGGTTTGAATCCTACTCATGTTACCTGTCTGTGTCCTTGGACACAACACTTACTCCGCATAGTCTCAGTCCACCCAGCTGTAAATAGGTATCAATCTTGTCTGTGGTAGTGAATGTGAGGCATCACTGTAAAGCACTTTGTGCACCTGTTAGATGGAAAAGCAATTTAGAAATTGATTCCTTCTTCTTCTGAATGTCAGGTAAAGTCCTTCGCGCAGAATATTGTTAGTGCTCCTGTTGTGGAGCTTTGCAACACATTTGGGTTTTCAGATGCGTCATGTGAATTTGCAGCCGACACGTCATCAAATAACTGTTCAGTGTTTAAGACATTCATCAGAATGCTGATCGATGCTCTGGATCCTAATCAGCACTTCAGTGTAACGGACTCATCGCTGCGATGGGCCTGATCATTCTGTGGGGATTCACAGATCAACAGTAGAACGTAATCACAAACTCTGTGCTGGAGGAGAAAATGAAAAAAAAAAAAAAAAACATTTCAATCACATTAAATTCAATGACTTATAAAATCAAAGACTCCAGATGCTACATAGCATAAAGTTCCGCAAACAGCCATCAGTTTGTCAAAGTGCCAGTAGGGGCGCTGTTTCACCAAAGTACCCATAATATGAAAAAAGAAAAGGGTCAGACTTCTGATAATGAAAAATGATCCTGGATCTACTTTTGGATCAAGATCCATGTTACAGTCCGTCTGTGTTCTTGAGATATCTGATACAGAACAAAGAACAAACACAGGTGAAGGTAATATAAATGACGCACAGTCAAAATCCGACGGTTGCATTAGCTGCACTTTTCCCAGTTTTTCTTTTCTTTAACCCTTAAAGATAAGGAGGAGAGTGGTGGCCTCAGTGGCCATGGGTCTGAGTCCAGGCTGCTCTGGTTTGGGAGCGTGCACTGGTGCTGCACACGGTCACACCCACCACACAACAAAAACACCTCAGGTGAGATGACTGGTCCAATCCAACCCCTCATCTCTCTACAGCCAGGTGAAAGTGGGGGCATGTCCTTGACCATCTCTAGCTACAGAGGTCCTCAACACCTGAGTGCTGGATGATGACCAGAGAAATGCACAACATGGACAATTATGCAAGTAATCCTCCTCATCTGAGTCTCACTAAGTAACCAATCATTTGACACAAAGTCAGTCCAGCAAGACCCGAGGATCCTCCACAGAGACCTGGTACTAAAGACAACCAGTCCTCACCTGAAGTCATTGGTGAAGTCTCACAGTAAGACAGGAAGGACCAGAGGACTTGAAAGACTTGGACCTTCGTTCTTTGTTTTTAGGTCTAATTTTACACAAATAATCTCATATACGAGTTGTTTATTTTGTTGTTGTTGATTTTTCCTCATCACCCTGATCCACATATGTTGGTGAAGACCGCCCCCACCCCCTTTTGGTGTCACCCATTCAAACATTCTTTAACAATGGGATAAAGGGACAGGGGGGATGGAGCGGGCAGAGGGGGTGGGGAGTGGGATTAAGCTACGGGATGCTCCAGGCATTGTCTGAGAATCTGCAGATTAAAAAAAGCACTGGTGTGGTTTTGATTTGAAGGGAGTGAGGTGGGGAGTTGTAGGCGGAGCTAACAGAGTGGGTGGAGACAATGGCTATTTGGGGATTTATAACAAAATTCTATCAATCATGATATTTGTCATAATTATGGCCCTGAAAAATCGACAGTGTTCCTGCTGTTTTTGTTGTTGTTTATTTGTGTGTTTGTATTTTTATGTGTATTGTTGTGACAGTGCTGTCAGGGCTGCAGACCCTTTATGTCCCTGATGGTTAGTTCCTGGTCACATACAGCTTGACTCAACACTGGAAGCCCTTTGAAGAGTTGATTTCAGACGTGTAATTACATTCTGACGTGACACGCATGTGCTCGGTGCTGGTGTCCTCGTGTCCTCGCGTCCTTGTCTCCTTGTGTCCTCTTTCATTGATTGATTGTGGCTCAGTTTATTCTCCAGACAGTAAGTCACACATCATCAACATTCTGTGATTTTTGGTTTATAGTATCAGGTATTATATCAAACATGATTCAGGAATTAACTTGTGCAATGATTTTAATAACATCCACACTGTAGATTTTATTGTCCAAAATGAGAACTAAGACTGAAAATAATCATTAAATTATTGATCAGACATCTAATATGAGCTATAATCAATACAGCAGAGGGGCAGTCCTCATCTAACAGCTGCTGAAAATCTCAGAACTCTGATTATTGATCAACTACCAATCAACCTGTTAAGGCGACACTGTGAAGTGATCATTGATTATTTCTGGTGAGAGATTCTTTGATATTTTAAATTTTCAAAATATAAGAGTTTTTTTTAAATCTAAATTACAACCTTAAATCAGAAAAGAATAGGAATGCAAATAAATAAATAAAACTTATTATTTTTGTTTTTCCTAGTTAACTTTCAGTTAATAGAATTACTAATATTATGATTAGATAATAAGTTAAATGTGGATATATCTGCATAACATCTGATTAAGTTTTTCATGAAAGGTGATCAGGCTGATTGATCAGTTGCATGGCTGAATTCATCCTGATGGATCAGTAGGTGGTTCTTGTCTCCAGGCTTCATTCCATCTTCACGCTGGTTAATCAGCATCAATCAGCCTCCATTCTCATGTTAACACTCCTGATTTATTTTGACATTTGTTATTTCCTTTTGTCTTTAATGTGTGTTGATTCTAAAATGTCTGCACGCTGCTAAATGACACAAATTAATTTATTTTAACAGGAAAAAGCCTAATATCAAATACATTCCTTTAATGTAACATCACATTTTTAAACCATGCTAGCTACATGCTAGCTGAGGTGGTTGAAAAACAATAAGTTTTAGTTTGTTTTACAGGAAATTGTATATTTAGCTAATTCAGTAGCTAGTGCCAAACTGCTACCCAATTAATAATTCTCAAGTATTATTTGATTGTACATTTGTAATGTTTGACTTGCGTTTGATAATTAGCACCTCACAGTAGCTAAACTAGCATGCGAAAACACATGGATGAATTGTTTTTTAGTCACTTCATAGTGTGACAGCTCAGTTCTGAGTGAACTTTTATGAATAAAATAATAAATGTGTCAGTTAGAGCCAGTATTGATGTTTCGTTGTAAATAGATTTTTACTTTTTAAACCGTGGTTGATTTGCTCGCCGCTCGGCCCCGTCACCTCGGCGTCATCATGGAGATATTTGAGCCACAGATTTGAGCTCTTACCCCAGCAGATTGATTCATTACGCTAATATGAGTGTTAGCCCATTGGCCCTATTGAAATGCGCGCACGATGACACTCCTCAGATTTGTTCTAACACACACCCTGGGGAGCCGCTGCTAATGGAGAAGGTGGAACCAATTATGCAGAGAGGAGCAGACTGTCAACAGATATTAGGAAGATACCGGCTCCTCAAACACGCCAACGTGTGACGGCTTTGTTCACCGATCAGTCACAGCTTCATCACCACCGCTGTCACAGTCAGGGCCAATCTCCAACCTTCCTTTTCTCTCAAAAATTCTTGAAAGGGTAGTTGTAAAACAGCTACTGGTCTACTGACTCTGGTGGAAGAGCCCCATTTGCTGGAGGTCCCCAAAGTGGACCCGCAGAAACCCACATGAAGATTTGACAGGTTTTGTCAGCTGCCCTTCCTGATGCAACATTACCTGGAGAATGGACATTTGAGGTCTTCAACCACAGACAATCGGCACAGGTGATCCTGAACCAGGAGCCTGCTGTTTTGGAAGCAAATGTACTAAATGTTCGCCCACTACAACAACAAGGCCCCACCCCGGAGACTGTGCTCCAGAGGCCCTGATGCCCCTGAAGCCACACAATGTCACCCCGGAGACCATGCCCTATTTCCCAGAGGCCGCGCCCTGTCACCCCGGAGTCTGTGTCCTGTTGCCTTTGACAACTTTGGATGCTGTAGCTCCTCTGAAAAAGAGAGCTTTAAATCAGAAGTGCCTGACTCCGTGGTATAACTCACAAACTCGCAGCTTAAAGCAGATAACCCGTAAGTTGGAGAGGAAATGGCGTCTCACTAATTTAGCAGATCTTCACTTAGCCTGGAAAAATAGTCTGTTGCTCTATAAAAAAAGCCCTCCGTAAAGCTAGGACATCTTACTACTCATCACTAATTGAAGAAAATAAGAACAACCCCAGGTTTCTTTTCAGCACTGTAGCCAGGCTGACAAAGAATCAGAGCTCTATTGAGCCGAGTATTCCTTTAACTTCAACTAGTAATGACTTCATGACTTTCTTTGCTAATAAAATTTTAACTATTAGAGAAAAAATTACTCATAACCATCCCAAAGACATATCGTTATCTTTGGCTGCTTTCAGTGATGCCGGTATTTGGTTAGACTCTTTCTCTCCGATTGTTCTGAGTTGTTTTCATTAGTTACTTCCTCCAAACCATCAACATGTCTATTAGACCCCATTCCTACCAGGCTGCTCAAGGAAGCCCTACCATTAATTAATGCTTCGATCTTAAATATGATCAATCTATCTTTATTAGTTGGCTATGTACCACAGGCTTTTAAGGTGGCAGTAATTAAACCATTACTTAAAAAGCCATCACTTGACCCAGCTATCTTAGCTAATTATAGGGCAACCTCCAACCTTCCTTTTCTCTCAAAAATTCTTGAAAGGGTAGTTGTAAAACAGCTAACTGATCATCTGCAGAGGAATGGTCTATTTGAAGAGTTTCAGTCAGGTTTTAGAATTCATCATAGTACAGAAACAGCATTAGTGAAGGTTACAAATGATCTTCTTATGGCCTCAGACAGTGGACTCATTTCTGTGCTTGTTCTGTTAGACCTCAGTGCTGCTTTTGATACTGTTGACCATAAAATTTTATTACAGAGATTAGAGCATGCCATAGGTATTAAAGGCACTGCGCTGCGGTGGTTTGAATCATATTTATCTAATAGATTACAATTTGTTCATGTAAATGGGAAATCTTCTTCACAGACTAAGGTTAATTATGGCGTTCCACAAGGTTCTGTGCTAGGACCAATTTTATTCACTTTATACATGCTTCCCTTAGGCAGTATTATTAGACAGCATTGCTTAAATTTTCATTGTTACGCAGATGATACCCAGCTTTATCTATCCATGAAGCCAGAGGACGCACACCAATTAGCTAAACTGCAGGATTGTCTTACAGACATAAAGACATGGATGACCTCTAATTTCCTGCTTTTAAACTCAGATAAAACTGAAGTTATTGTACTTGGCCCCACAAATCTTAGAAACATGGTGTCTAACCAGATCCTTACTGTGGATGGCATTACCCTGACCTCTAGTAATACTGTGAGAAATCTTGGAGTCATTTTTGATCAGGATATGTCATTCAATGCGCATATTAAACAAATATGTAGGACTGCTTTTTTGCATTTGCGCAATATCTCTAAAATTAGAAAGGTCTTGTCTCAGAGTGATGCTGAAAAACTAATTCATGCATTTATTTCCTCTAGGCTGGACTATTGTAATTCATTATTATCAGGTTGTCCTAAAAGTTCCCTGAAAAGGCGTCAGTTAATTCAAAATGCTGCAGCTAGAGTACTGACAGGGACTAGAAGGAGAGAGCATATCTCACCCATATTGGCCTCTCTTCATTGGCTTCCTGTTAATTCTAGAATAGAATTTAAAATTCTTCTTCTTACTTATAAGGTTTTGAATAATCAGGTCCCATCTTATCTTAGGGACCTCATAGTACCATATCACCCCAATAGAGCGCTTCGCTCTCAGACTGCAGGCTTACTTGTAGTTCCTAGGGTTTGTAAGAGTAGAATGGGAGGCAGAGCCTTCGGCTTTCAGGCTCCTCTCCTGTGGAACCAGCTCCCAATTCGGATCAGGGAGACAGACACCCTCTCTACCTCTAAGATTAGGCTTAAAACTTTCCTTTTTGCTAAAGTTTCCCCTGGAGCCTCCTACCAGTTGGAAGTGCGTGGCAGACCTTCCTAGGGAGACCACCAGGGGGCATCCTCCCCAGTTATTTGAACTACCCCAGCTGGCTCCTTTCAATGTGGAAAAAGCAGTGGCTCTACTCAGAGTCCCTCCCAGATACTTGAGCTTCTCACCCTGTCGTGGAATGAAAGCCAAGACACCTGACAGAGGAATCCCATTTCTGCCACTTGTATCCATGATCTTGTTCTTTCAGTCATTACCTAAAGTTCACGACCATAGGTGAGGATAGGCGTGTAAATCGACTGGTAAATTGACAGTCTCACCTTCTAGCTCAGCTCCTCCTCCGCGATGGTCCAGTACAGCATCCATAAAACATCAAATGCTGCCCCAGTCCATCTATTGCTCTCTCGCTCCAACTTACTCCTACTCATGAACAAGACCTCGAGATACTTAAACTCCTGCACTTGGGGCAGTAACTCTCCCCTGACCCAGAGGGGACAGTCCAGTGTTTTCCGATATAGGACCATGGTCTCAGATTTGGGGGTGCTGATCCTCAGCCCACTCACTTCACACTATTACTTTTGTTTGTTTGTTTTTTGACCTTTATTAATTTGTTAAACCCATAAGATCAGATTTTACTAATTAAACTAGTACAGTGTGTTTGGTGGTCCGTCAGGTCAGTGTTGCTAAAGGTAGAAAATTTAGCTTTTTCTGATTGTAGATGAATTTGATCTCCTGTTTTTTCTTGAGTCATAATACAAAATACTTCAGTGTCACTGTGCCAGATAGTACAAAGGCATCCGGTGCTTCAGCCCTCCTGGGACATGAATCCTTTGGAACAGCCTGAAGGTCTTTGAGAGAAGAGGAACAGAGTGTGTGTCCTGTTAGCAACCTGCAGCAGGCAGGAGGACTGATTTTGATCATGAGTGAGTGTGGAACATGCATCCTGCATGGTCATTGATTTGATTGATTTGATGACTTGTGGTGGAGGAATCGTGGCCTTGGTGGCGGCGGCGCTCTAATCTGGACAACAGGTGGATGTTATTTAAAGAAGTGATCTTCAATGAGAATTGAACCATAAGCCGCTCCTTATTTATCCACCTCTCTCAGGTTTATCTCACATCTGATGGTGGGCTGGCGTGGAGACGGGAGGGAAGCGGCGTCTGCGGCGGCCGGAGATAAGGTGCCTGTCGCTGTGGGTGTGGGGGGTGGGGCTTCTATTTACCTGTAACTAATGGAGGCTTCAACTCCCTGCAGGCCTCGGCTTGACTTTGTGTTCCCCCGCTGCTTTGTCAGCACTCATCCTGAGCACCACTGCTCTCGTGCACAAGCCTCTGAGGAACATATGGTCATCAGATCATGTGCACACCCTCACGTGAACAAACTGACACAGTGGTCAGAATTCTGACAGCGTGCACGACACAGACATTCTACCAAACACGTCATCATGTGACTACAGAACCACTTTTACATGCATTCCCAATATGAACACGCCCAGAACTCCAAAGAGAGATGAGGGAAGGAAATGAAGAACTTTTTAATATATATATATATATATATATATATATATATATATATATATATATATATATATATATATATATATATATATATATATATATATATATATATATATATGGTCCATAAGTATTTGGACAGTGAGTTTTGATTCTGTGTATCATAAAATAAAACAATCATTATCTTCTTGTAGCTTTGACTTTCAGTTTTCTTTGAAGGGGTTTAGAGGAATTACAGATATTTTTATGATGTACCAAAAAAGGCGTCAACGGATCAAATCTAGTGCCTTGAGGTGGATTCTAGCTGAAACTTTAAATGCTCTTTTGAAGAAAATCTTTCTCTGTTCCTCTCAATCATTCAGCTGTATAATTGTTTCTACCAACAAAAGTTGCACTTCATACAGTTTCTCCAGTCACAGCCACAGAAGCCTAAAACTCTTTCTTTCATGTGTTTTGGTGGTTTCCTTCATGAGAGTTTCCATCATACACATGATCGCTCAGTTTTGGAGAATGACCTGCTTAAGACAGGTTTATCATACTGTGTCATACTCATTATATTTTTCTGTGAGTAGGATTTGTTCTTGTATTTATCCCCGAAGGCCCTGTGTTCACATAACATTTTCCTTTTCTGGCAGAAAAGCTCTAAGTGAGCGCCGACAAACACTTCATCCCAGTGGTTTGAGCAGTTTCAGTGTGTGTGTGTGTGTGTGTGTGTGTGTGTGTGTGTGTGTGTGTGTGTGTGTGTGTGTGTGTGTGTGTGTGTGTGTGTGTGTGTGTGTGTGTGTGTGGTGGGGGGGGGGGCAGTGAGATATGTTTGCATGACAAATAGTTCATAATGTACTGTGATGAAAAGTACTCGCCCTCAGCAGGAACATAGCCTCTGTCCAATCTACTATCACAGATGCATTTTTGTCTCTATTGTGATAGATTTTGAGCAACAAATCAGTAAAAATAAACCTCTCCTCCTGGCTGCCAGGAAAGGCGCTGCAGTGAAATCACAGTGTCTTTCTGAAATCTTGAAGGATTTTCAACTTAAAAGCACTCTGAGCAGTCACACAAAAGCTATCAGCTCTGAAAAAAGACGCTGGGAGCTACACGATGGCTGCATGCTGCTTTGTTCTCGCAAAAATAGCCTGAGACACAGAAAATGGGGCCTCAGAAAACTGTCTATAAAAACTGATGTGGTGCTTTAAAATGTTTTTACTTATGTCCTAAATCAAATCAAATCAAATCAATTTTATTTATATAGCGCCAAATCACAACAAACAGTTGCCCCAAGGTGCTTTATTACATTAAGGAGAAACCTTTGAACATGAAGGCTAAGCAAACCTATTGAATACTGTAAGCCTATATAGCCAAAATTACAAAATGATTATACACCTTAAAATAATCATTACATTTGGTCACATGCTATTATGTACATACCAAAATTGATGCAAAACCCTGACCTCAGCTTCTCCATGCATGTTGAGAGAAAAAAGTGAATCACACCTTGCCCAATAGCAAGATCTCTTGTAAAACAAGAAGGAGAGGAAACCAGTTGCTCCCAGATGTACAATGCATCCAGAAAGGATTCACAGCGTTACATTTTTCCCACATTTTATTATGTTACAGCCTTATTCCAAAATGGATGAATTTCATTTTTTTTTTCCTCAAAATTCTACACACAATAGCCCATAACGACAAAGTGAAAAAAATATTAAAAATAAAAAAAACTAAGAAATCATGTGTACTTAAGTATTCACACCCTTTACCATGAAGCTCAAAATTAAGCTCAAGTGCCTCCTGATTCCACTGATCATCCTTGAGATGTTTCTACAGCTTAAGTGGAGTCCACCTGGAATAAATTCAGTTGATTGGACATTATTTGGAAAGACACACACCTGTCTACATATAAGGTCCCACAGTTGACAGTCAGAGCACAAACCAAGCGTGAAGTCAAAGGAATTGTCTGTAGACCTCAGAGACAGGATTGTCTGGAGGCACAAATCTGGGGAGTGGGACAGAAACATTTCTACTGTTTTGAAGGTCCCAATGAGCACAGTGGCCTCCATCATCTGTAAATAGAAGAAGTTCAGATCCACCAGGACTCTTCCTAGAGCTGGCTGCCCATCTAAACGGAGCGATCGGGGGAGAAGGATCTTAGTCAGGGAGGTGACCAAGAACCTGACAGTCACTCTGTCAGAGCTCCAGCATTCCTCTGTGGAGAGAGGAGAACACGGCCAAGATATCAAAGGAGTGGCTTCTTGACAACTCTGTGAATGTCCTTGAGTGGTCCAGCCAGAGCCCAGACCTGAATCCGACTGAACATCTCTGGAGAGATCTGAAAATGGCTGAGCACTGACCCTCCCCATCCAACCTGATGGAGCTTGAGAGGTGCTGCAAAGAGGAATGGACCAAACTGACCAAAGATAGATGCACCAAGCTTGTGGCATCATATTCAAGAAGACTTGAGGCTGGAATTGCTGCCAAAGGTGCATCAACAAAGTATTGAACAAAGGCTGTGAATACTTATGGACAACCCCAATTCCAATGAAGTTGGGACATTGTGTAAAATGTAAATAAAAACAGAATCCAATGATATGCAAATCCTCTTCAACCTATATTCAATTGAATACACCACAAAGTCAAGATATTTAATGTTCAGACTGACAGACCTTGTTGTTTTTGTGCAAATATTTGCTCATTTTGAAATGGATGCCTGCAACACATTTAAAAAAAAAGCTGGGACAGGGTAACAAAAGACTGGGAAAGTTGATGAATGCTCAAAGAACACTTGTTTGGAAACAGGTGAGTGTCATGATTGGGTATAAAAGGAGCATCCTCAAAAGTCTCAGCTGTTCACAAGCAAAGATGGGGTGAGTATCACCACTTTGTGAACAACTGCATGAAAAAATAGTCCAACAATTTAAGAACAATGTTTCTCAATGTTCAGTTGCAAGGAATTTAGGGATTCCATCATCTACAGTCCATAATATAATCATAAAATTCAGAGAATCTGGAGAACTTTCTACACATAAGCGGCAAGGCCGAAAACCAACATTGGATGCCCGTGACCTTCGATCCCTCAGGTGGCACTGCAGTAAAAACCGACATCATTGTGTAAAGGATCTTACCTCGTGGGCTCAGGAACACTTCAGAAAACCATTGTCAGTTAACACAGTTCGTTGCTACATCTACAAGTGCAAGTTAAAACTCTACCATGCAAAGTGATAGCCAAACATCAATAACATCCAGAAACACCGCCACCTTCTGTGGGCCCGAGCTCATTTGAAATGGACAGACACAAAGTGGAAAAGTATACTGTGGTGTGATGAGTCCACATTTCAAATTGTTTTTGGAAATCATGGACATTGTGTCCTCCAGACAAAAGAGGAAAAAGACCATCCAGGTTGCTACCAGTGCAAAGTTCAAAAGCCAGCATCTGTGATGGCATGGGGGTGTGTTAGTGCCCATGGCATGGACAACTTACACATCTGTGATGGCACCATCAATGCTGAAAGGTACATCCAGGTTTTGGAGCAACACATGCTGCCATCCAAGCAACGTCTTTTTCAGGGACGTCCCTGCTTATTTCAGCAAGACAATGCCAAGACACATTCTGCACGTGTTCCAACAGCGGGGCTTCGTAGTAAAAGAGTGCGGGTACTAGACTGGCCTGCCTGCAGTCCAGACCTGTCGCCCATTGAAAATGTGTGGTGCATTATGAAGAGCAAAATACAACAACGGAGACCCCGGACTGTTGAACAACTGAAGTTGTATATCAAGGAAGAATGGGAAAGAATTCCACCTACAAAGCTTCAACAATTAGTGTCCTCAGTTCCCAAACGCTTATTGAGTGTTGTTAGAAGGAAAGGTGATGTAACACAGTGGGAAACATACCACTGTCCCAGCTTTTTTGAAATGTGTTGCAGGCATCCATTTCAAAATGAGCAAATATTTACACAAAAACAATAAAGTTTATCAGTTTGAACATTAAATATCTTGTCTTTCTGGTGTATTCAGCTGAATATAGGTTGAAGAGGATTTGAAAATCATTGGATTCTGTTTTATTTACATTTTACACAACGTCCCAACTTCATTGGAACTGGGGTTGTACATGAGATTTATGATTCTTTTTTATTTTTAATAAATTAGCAAAAATTACAATAAAACCTTTTTCATGCTGTCATTATGGGATGTTGTAAGTAGAAATTTGAGGGGAAAAATGAATTTCATCCATTCTGGAATAAGGCTGTAACATAACAAAATGTGGAAAGAGTGAAGTGCTGTGAATACTTTCTGGACGTACTGTAGCATTGGACATTTTAAAAGAGGGGATCCAGGGTGCTGCTTTGCATCAACGAGATAATGAGCATCTTCATCTGAAAGCCCATTTTTCTACTTTCTTCCCTTACTGCCAACTGAACAAGAGCGTTTCCTGCCGTGTTGCTCATTTTGTGTGAATGAGGAGGAAGGAGTTGGCGTCCAGACTGTGGTACATCTGCTGTTTTTGAGCACCGTGGCACGGCCTGGCCACCTCGGCATGCAGGTGCTGCTCTTCCCCCCCCCCGAAGGCCACATTCTTCTATAGTCATGAGCAAGCGGGGCCCACGAGCACGCCGGTCCCACTGCCGCTGACGAGCCACTGCCCCGGCAACATGCATTGTTGCTCTATGCAAATGCACCCACAGTGGGACAGAGGCGCTGGGAGGGGGCATCCTGAGCTCCAGAGCCGGGATTGAGAACGAAGGCCAGCCAATAAATGAAAGTTTGCCTTAAATCCTCGGGATAATAGAGGCAGAGGTTGGGGCTGAGCTTGGAAGCCGAGATAAACAGAGGGATTACTCCTCGGTTTTGCATCACTCACTCTCCTCTGGGTGGCCTTTAACCGTCAGGAAAGCAAATGGAGCGAGGGGGTGGCGAGAGAAGAAAAAACGTTTATGGACATTCACACGGCATATAGGGGGGAAGAAGTGAGCTTAATTCCATCAAAGACTGAGAAATTAGCAATTAATTTATTCCAACCCCTCCGCCCCGGCTCCTTTTCTATTTTCAGCCCAATTGTTGGCGAGTTCTGGAACATCTGGTCCAGAACAGCCACAGCGCCTGATGACTGATGCGCCCTCCATTAAAGGAGGAAGCCGGCAAGAATCTTCTCTTTTTCATTCATTTCTTGTCCACGGGAGATTAGTTCAGTGCCACGTGAAAAGTAATCATTAAAAATGTTGCTCTTTTTGCTCGCCATGCATAACCAGCACGGCCAGCGCCTTTATTTGCAATTGTAATTTAAAGAATAATTAAAGAAGTTAAATGATTCTGTAAATGTAGAACAACTTGAGTCTTTGTGCTCAGGCGTGCATGAACCGGCGCCTTATGGCTGTTTGCTCCGATAAACTCAGTAATGAAAGAATGGAGCGCTGCCTTAATGACAAATTTTGAAGTGTTTTGGATTTGCTCACTGACTGACTTTAATCTCGACAGGCGCTGAGAAGAGGCGCCACAATGAGGCATTTTCACCACATTTGCAAAAGAAGTGATTCACTGATTCGCCGAATGGTTTTGTTCAAACATTTTGCAAAAGAGGAAGATAAAAACAACAAAATTCTGACCTGGTTCCAGATATACGTCCTTACACCACAAAAACTAACTACTAAATAATTAGCATTTGTTAGCGCTGTGGGTTGAATGAGGCTCAAGGGGGGAAAAATGTGTACAAACCAGATTCAACTGTTTCTTTTTAATCATACTTGAAATGTGCAAATCTAGAAGACATTTTAACTTTGATTCATGTGATGGTTGTAAGATTGAAGCTGATTTTCCTGTAATGGTGACGCTAACGACATCCAAAAACAAGACTAACATGTTAGCGCCCCATGTTTTCATAAAATTCTACCCCACTGAACTGTCAACTGTCCTTAAAATCAGGCTGATTTCATTTGTTGTTGGAAAATAAGGAATAATACAATAAATTTACTCTAATAATTTATTAACAATTGGGCTGTAACTGTGTTAGCAATAGCCTAGTTTAATCATGAGAGTGGCGCATCCACAGAGATGGAAAAAAGAAAAAAGACTAGTGCGGGCATTGAGCTAGTTTCCATGACATTTTTGTCTGCCATCTTGTACAAGGAATTCCTGCAGTGTTTATATGTGAAAATCAATTATTGTACATGGAATCCAGTAGCTGTCTCTATAAATAACACTACTTTAGCAAAGTAATTATGATAAAGGTGTTCTTCTGCATAGAAACATAACATCTATCGCTATGATGGCTCAAACATTTTCCTCTGTTTGTTATCACCCAGGAAGTGACAGTAGGGTTGTGATTCTGTGTCTGAAGCATTCCGTAGTTGTCCTGTAGACGGGATGACCATCTGCATCTCTTCCCACAATCCTTTGTGGCATGAACAGGAAACAGTTTGTTTTGTTTACACTGAGTAACTGCATTGAGTTTCTTACACAAGATGGCCACCCGAGCTGTCAGCCAGTGATGATGTCTACTGTCATCTGTTTTTTTATTATCTCTATGGTTATGACTTTTCTAGCTTGCTATGGCCTAGCTTATGTTACGTTCCATTTTCCTCAGAAGCTCACTCACTCATCTTCAACCGCTAACTCCAATTAAGAGTCGCGGGGGGCTGGAGCCTGTCCCAGCAGTCACGGGGCGTGAGGCGGGGTTCACCCTGGACAGGACGCCAGTCTGTCATAGGTTCACATACAGACAAACAAACACACTCGCAGCCACACCGACGGACAATTTAAAGTTTCCAGTCCACCTAACCTACGTCTATAGATGTGCGAGGAAGCCAGAGCACCCAGAGGGAACCCCCCCCCCCCCCCACACACACACACACACACACACGGGGAGAACACGCAAACTCCACACAGAAAGGCCACAGGTGGGAATCAAACCCACAACCTTCTTGCTGTGAGGCAATGTAACTCATAAATAGGAATGACGTCACACTCGAGGTAAATGTGTTCCATTCTCTAGAGCACTGCGAGTCGTAAAATAAGCCGGATGTCGCTGAGACACTGAAATACGTATAGTCCTACCAAAAATAATAATAATAATAATTAAAACAGAACGCTGACCAAAGACCAAAGATTAGATCCTTTTTTTATTAGTATTATTCTTTAAAGCTGTACGGCCTTACAAATTTTACAGAACTGACAAAATTTAGTTTATTCCAAAATCTAAGGATTATAAAGTCAGTTTAATTTTGTAACATGTTGGAAAATTACATCTCATTTTAATGTCTGGGGGAAGCCCATACTGAATATTTTATTTCTGTTTTCACTGCCGTCTTCACAATGATGTGTGTTTGCGTACACATGAGGTTTTGAACTTACTACAAATTGCCTTTGTTCCAGCAACCGGCCATCTGATGTCACCTTGCATCTCTACTCTGATTGGCTGTCACCGTGTGCTTCCCAGATGACGTCGTTTTGGTCGCTGTCATAAACTGCACGTGTGACGACTGTAAGCAGTTCAAATCCATCCGTTCTTCTAACATTTTTTCCCTTCAGGGGACCTATTTATTAATTATTTCTGGACAATGTGAACTTTGATCATATTGTCATATTATGAATCGTCTGTTTAAAGGCTAACAAATAAAATTACTGTGGTGCCAAAGAAAATTCTTTTTATGACTTAAATAAAAAAAAAAAAAATGCAGGTGTGGTGGCCAAGTGGTTGGTGCACTCATTTCAGGTTCCCAGTTCCAACCCCCCCCAACCCCCACCCATCGCCACACCACCCCATATAATGTGTAGTTACATCAGGAAGGGCATCTGGCGTAAAAATTGTGCCAAAATCAACATGCAGCTCCACCTTGGATCTGCTGTGGCGACCCCGAGTGAAAAAACCAGGGAGCAGCTGAGGGGACTTATTTTACTTAAATCTTTAAAACAAAACCCCAAAGGCCTTACAGATTTTAATTAGTTTTCACTGTCTAACACCAGGCTGCTATTTTCATTTTCCCCAAAAATAATTTAATGTTGGATGTCACAGAGATGTTTTTGCTTAATTAGCTTCACATTAAAATCAAAATACAGTGTGCGTAAATAAAAAGTAAAACAGCATCCCTCGTTTGAACACAAATACATCACCATCAAAATTTTATCTTTATTTATTTACTTACTTACTTATTTACTTATTTATTTACTTATATTCTGGACTGATTTTGAAACACTGTGAATATTTCTTTAGAATCTTTATTTATTTATTTATTTACTTACTTATTTACTTATTTGTTTGCTTATATTCTGGACTGATTTTGAAACACTGTGAATATTTATTTAGAATCTTTATTTATTTATTTACTTACTTACTTATTTACTTATTTATTTACTTATATTCTGGACTGATTTTGAAACACTGAATATTTCTTTAGAATCTTTATTTATTTATTTATTTACTTACTTATTTACTTATTTATTTGCTTATATTCTGGACTGATTTTGAAACACTGTGAATATTTATTTAGAATCTTTATTTATTTACTTACTTACTTATTTACTTATTTATTTACTTATATTCTGGACTGATTTTGAAACACTGTGAATATTTATTTAGAATCTTTATTTATTTATTTACTTACTTATTTACTTATTTATTTGCTTATATTCTGGACTGATTTTGAAACACTGTGAATATTTATTTAGAATCTTTATTTATTTATTTACTTACTTACTTATTTACTTATTTATTTACTTATATTCTGGACTGATTTTGAAACACTGTGAATATTTATTTA
The DNA here is from genome assembly GCF_902500255.1 of Thalassophryne amazonica. NCBI lineage: Eukaryota > Metazoa > Chordata > Actinopteri > Batrachoidiformes > Batrachoididae > Thalassophryne > Thalassophryne amazonica. The sequence goes on along the minus strand of NC_047117.1, from coordinate 3,498,161 downwards.
GAATCTTTATTTATTTATTTATTTACTTACTTATTTACTTATTTATTTGCTTATATTCTGGACTGATTTTGAAACACTGTGAATATTTATTTAGAATCTTTATTTATTTATTTATTTACTTACTTATTTACTTATTTATTTGCTTATATTCTGGACTGATTTTGAAACACTGAATATTTATTTAGAATCTTTATTTATTTATTTACTTACTTATTTACTTATTTATTTGCTTATATTCTGGACTGATTTTGAAACACTGAATATTTATTTAGAATCTTTATTTATTTATTTACTTACTTACTTATTTACTTATATTCTGGACTGATTTTGAAACACTGTGAATATTTATTTAGAATCTTTATTTATTTATTTATTTACTTACTTATTTACTTATTTATTTGCTTATATTCTGGACTGATTTTGAAACACTGTGAATATTTATTTAGAATCTTTATTTATTTATTTATTTACTTACTTATTTACTTATTTATTTACTTATATTCTGGACTGATTTTTAAATGCGATGAGTATTTATTTAGAATCTTTATTTAGTTATTTTTCTAGTACATTTCTGAAAACCTGATGTAGTTTTCATCCATTTTCAGTTAAATTGGAAAAATCACACCTGGGATCACATAATAATTATTTCATCTTTGGAGACGGTAGCAGATTTGGTGGAAGTCAAGAGTTTATCCTCGAGATCTTTTTTGTTTCTTTTTGTTTTTTGGACTCAGCACACTGAGATCTGCTCTGCAGACCCGCAGCACCGCTTCCTCCTATCGGTGATGCGAAGCTGTTTTTGGTGGAAATGAGCTGTTGACATTCTTTAGGGTCATTGTGCACGACTGCAGCGCTAAGCGCAGGGATTTAGCAGATAAACTGTGAGCTGTACCATCTCACCTTCCACACACACGGGGACATTAAAGAGTCCCAGATAAGTGAAATGGAAGATTTATACAGCATATAGTGTTGAGATTAATTTGATTGGATGGTTGTAAAGTTGTGTGACTTCACGGGTCCGGAGTCTCTGGAGCGACTGAAACAACCGATTTCACTAGATCTGCTCCACCTATAGGCCTCCTGCACCCCGTGTGCTGGATCAACCTATAGTCCAAATAAACGAGTCCAGATGCTAAAGGTGGTCGTACCCGTCATCCAGCAGAATGTTCAGACTGATGGAAAGAAAGAGGCCAACATTCTTATTTGACATTGTAATAACCGGGGGGATTCTGGTGGAGTAGTCTGTCAGTTGTCCCAATTCCATTTTAAATTTTATTCACATTTTTTCTTCTGCTGCAGCACACAAGATCTGCAGTCCATGTGGGATCATATCCCTGTAAACACCAACCAAAAAGTGCAGCAATGATGGGTATTTATGACATCATAAAGCAAAAACTCACAATGAAAAACAGAGATAAATGACAGTTTGGTGTCATAAAGCAAGAAGAGATGACAGAATATGTGTTGTAATAAAAAGAGAGCTAAAGATAAAAACTGTCATAAAGCAAGAAATTTAGATAGAATGTAAAATACAACAGAAAAAGTGTGATAAAAGAAAAACTGTCATAAAGCAAGAATTTTAGAGAACTTAAAACATATCAGGAAAAAAGCAGTAAAGAGGAACTTCACAGAAAATTTCAGTCAAACATATCTCACAATAAAAAAGAAATATAGGGCAAACTCTGATGTCATAAAGCAAAAACTATAGAGAAACGCAAGAAAAACCTATTTTGTTTTTTTTTTTTTCAAAATAGTCAGATGAAGTAAAAGCTCTGATATCATAAACAGACTTTTAGAGGTCAAAGGAAAACATATCTCACAGTTTTAAAGACATAAGAAACCTGTAAGAAAAGTCCAGATTACTGCCAAATGTAATCAAGTCTTCCCTGAACAAAAGACCTTCCTGCAGTGAAGTTTCATTGGAATCATCCATTTAATTTTAAATTATTTGTACCAATAGGCATCAGATAATTTTTTAAAAATGGATCATGTCAACAACAACAAAATAATCTGTTCTCCAGCATTGTCATGTACAACCCCTGGCAAAAATGATGGAATCACCGGCCTCAAAGGATGTTCATTCAGTTGTTTAATTTTGTAGAAAAAAAGCAGATCACAGACATGACACAAAACTAAAGTCATTTCAAATGGCAACTTTCTGGCTTTAAGAAACACTATAAGAAATCAAGAAAAAAAGATTGTGGCAGTCAGTAACGGTTACTTTTTTAGACCAAGCAGAGGAAAAAAATATGGAATCACTCAATTCTGAGGAAAAAATTATGGAATCACCCTGTAAATTTTCATCCCCCAAATTAACACCTGCATCACATCAGATCTGCTCATTGACATTGACCCTATGTGTCTTTTTGCAAGGAATGTTTTTGCAGTTTTTGCTCTATGGCAAGATGCATTATCATCTTGAAAAATGATTTCATCATCCCCAAACATCCTTTCAATTGATGGGATAAGAAAAGTGTCCAAAATATCAACGTAAACTTGTGCATTTATTGATGATGTAATGACAGCCATCTCCCCAGTGCCTTTACCTGACATGCAGCCCCATATCATCAATGACTGTGGAAATTTACATGTTCTCTTCAGGCAGTCATCTTTATAAATCTCATTGGAACGGCACCAAACAAAAGTTCCAGCATCATCACCTTGCCCAATGCAGATTCGAGATTCATCACTGAATATGACTTTCATCCAGTCATCCACAGTCCACGATTGCTTTTCCTTAGCCCATTGTAACCTTGTTTTTTTCTGTTTAGGTGTTAATGATGGCTTTCGTTTAGCTTTTCTGTATGTAAATCGCATTTCCTTTAGGCGGTTTCTTACAGTTCGGTCACAGACGTTGACTCCAGTTTCCTCCCATTCGTTCCTCATTTGTTTTGTTGTACATTTTTCGATTTTTGAGACATATTACTTTAAGTTTACTGTCTTGACGCTTTGATGTCTTCCTTGGTCTACCAGTATGTTTGCCTTTAACAACCTTCCCATGTTGTTTGTATTTGGTCCAGAGTTTAGACACAGCTGACTGTGAACAACCAACATCTTTTGCAACATTGTGTGATGATTTACCCTCTTTTAAGAGTTTGATAATCCTCTCCTTTGTTTCAATTGACATCTCTCGTGTTGGAGCCATGATTCATGTCAGTCCACTTGGTGCAACAGCTCTCCAAGGTGTGATCACTCCTTTTTAGATGCAGACTAACGAGCAGATCTGATATGATGCAGGTGTTAGTTTTGGGGATGAAAATTTACAGGGTGATTCCATAATTTTTTCCTCAGAATTGAGTGATTCCATATTTTTTCCCTCTGCTTGGTCTAAAAAAGTAACCGTTACTGACTGCCACAATCTTTTTTTCTTGATTTCTTATAGTGTTTCTTAAAGCCAGAAAGTTGCCATTTGAAATGACTTTAGTTTTGTGTCATGTCTGTGATCTGCTTTTTTTCTACAAAATTAAACAACTGAATGAACATCCTCCGAGGCCGGTGATTCCATCATTTTTGCCAGGGGTTGTATTACGATCATTTCCATGAAGACCTGCTGTTTCCGTGCAAAGACCTTTGAAATACGTAAACACACGGAGGCCGTTCTGATGTGGACAGACGTGTGAACGAGCTGGAGTGGGTGAAGTGTGCTGCTCACATTTTCATATCAACACAAAGCAGACTGAGTGAAACTGAACCACCCAGTCTGTAACTTACTTAATATTTGGCAAACTGTCAAATCAAGTTTGTAGTTTGCCATCTAATAAAATAACAACTAGATCCTTAAATTACATAATATTAGAAGATATTACATCAATACATTGAAATTAGGCGTCAAAGAAAGTCATTGAGCGAGCGGCGGGTCACACTAACATTTTGATGGTCATATTTCCATAAATTTCTGTGTAATTTACAGTGAGTAAAGAGGTGAAATACCATATTCTTGAGAGTATAAGTATTTTGTTTGTTTTCACTAGTTTGGGAGATCCTGCTACTGTTACTCTGGTGTGACTTATACACTGTAAAATCACATTTTATTATTGTTATTATTATCATTAATATTATTATTAATAATAATAATAATAATAACTATTCATAGAGGACTTTCCCAGGAACCAATGAACAAAACAAAATAAACTCCAATAATAAAAGAATGAATGGCAATAACAAAAAGTACGCTACAACAATGAACAAAATCCTAAATTAAAGAACTCGTAAAAAATTATCATGGACTTATGTTTTAATTGTAATGTTTCCAAATGACATCCAATATGTTGTCCATCGCACGTTAATTTATCCATCTTGCTTATTTCTTGGAATTTAAAAGTCCTTGTGGTACACACCACAGGCTGAGAGTTTCCTGCTTAATCCATTGCTGACTTCTCCATCTGTGTCCATCTGACAATTCTTTTTGTCCAAACTGCATCAAACAATATTTGTCCATGATGTGTTTATTTTTCCATTCTGCTTATTTTTGAAATTTGGAAGTCCTTATGTTAAATAACAGCACATGCTGGGGTGTGCACATGTGCTACTGAGTTCCTGCCCATTGCTCAACTCATCCCAAGAGAAATACTGTGTTAAACTAAAATTTATATGTTTTTTCACGTTTAAGAGGCATTTTATACTCCAGGAAATATGGTAACCAATCAAGCTTGGTTCAGCGTTGTTCAACTTTGACATGAATCTAATACAATGCTGGTGACCTTTGAGATGATGGAAGCAACCAACACGAAAATGAACACAGCTATCATATTAGCTAGCACTGAAATGTAAATACCAAATTCAAAGTCCTGGTCTGGAGTGGGATAAAAAAATCCAAAAGCAAATCAGTTCGATTTGCAAACACATTCAACTAATGTAATTTACATTTTGACTTGTTATCCAGGTCGAATCAGAGCTAACTTGCTTCATTTAGTCGCTAATGATCAGCTAGCTTAGGTTGTTAGCATGTAGCTGGCTCAAAAATGAGCTTGTCGAGCTTATTTCCAGTGTGAGTATTGATTAAATAAGATGGTTTTGTTTAATTTGAGGATTTAGCTTCATATTTATTTTTGAACAGAACTTTTGTCAAAATATGACAGTGATCAGTTTGGTTTCTCCCAGAATCCCTTTGGCAGGTTCCCATCTATGAAAGCAGGCTGACATGACCAAAAAAAAAAAAAAAAATTCTTGAAAGAAGACAAAGACACAAAGAAGGTGAAAGGCGCAGCGGACGAGGCGGTCGTCTCGGCCTCGCGGAGCGGCCACTCCAATTCTGAGATGATGCTAATGAGGTGGCTCTGATCCCTCCGCTGCTTCCCATGTTTTCAACACCTTCAAGGACCACATGGCGCTCGCAGCATAAAGACAACTAAATGAGAAATCTGAAGGTTTTTTTGTGGTGCCGGGGGGCCTCTTCGCTTTTCAACCTGGCCGCCCATTCAGCTCCAGCAAAGATAAGAAGGTTCCTGCAGGGGGTGCGGATGAGTAAACTTTTTGGGAAAATAGCATATTTGCGAAACCTCAAGCAATAATCAATTTATGGCCGTGCGAGGGTGAAGCCTTTGAAGCAGGAAGAATTGTGGGTTGGCTGATTGAAAAGGAGTGAAAAGAAAGGGAAGGAGATGCTCAAATTTGGAGGCTGCTTCTGAGCGCCGTAATGAGATCACTAACATCTTGAGCCGGCCTCGACTATAGCCGCCGAACAACAGGCGCCCAGATGAAAGGTGAATGGGCCTTGGTTCCCGCTGACTGGTTCAGAAGCACTTTAATAGCACAGCGCCCTATGAAAGGTTCCCGAGCAGTAGCTCATATTAGCGGCGAAGGCGTTTAATAGGATGATGCCTTTTGGCTTTTGTCGTGAGATGATTAAGGGCTTGGTTGTCACCGGTGCTTGTTGAGACACTAGAATCCACTCTGCTGGCCTTATTGTCCGGGTCTGTGCCTTAGAAAAGGGGCTCTTTTAATGAAAACACCTCTCAGGGATCCATCAGGTGAGCTGAGCTTTGGGTTCGAATCACCCTTCAAAGTATCTCAAGTGCTTTGTTTTCCTCTAAAGACCCTCAAATGTCCCACAGACACAAACTACTGATGAAGATCCTCTAATTACATAAATAGGTGCGTTCAGCTGTGATTAATTTACCTTCATCATTTTTCTGAAATTTAAATGTGAAGTTGTGTGTGTGTGTGTGTGTGTGTGTGTGTGTGTGTGTGTGTGTGTGTGTGTGTGTGTGTGTGTGTGTGTGTGTGTGTGTGTGTGTGTGTGTGTGTGTGTGTGTGTGTGTGTGTGTGTGTTGGGGGGTAAATATCTTTTAACAGGAGCCCATTGTAACTGCTCATTTCTCTATTTTCTGAGTTGTATCTTTATTTTATTTTATTTTATTTTTTAAGTAAAGTTAACTGGGACTTAAACCTGCATCTGAACTATAGAGTCTTCACAGTCACAGTCACACGGTCAAAAGTCTCACAAGTATTTCACATGGACAGAGCTCAGCAGGGTCTCTTACAAAAATTAAACTTCTGTCTGTGTCTCTGATGGTCTTTGAGCAAGATGCTGAACCCCAAAATGCTGCCAAATTGAATGTCAGTAATGAAGAATTTGAACCTGGTTTAAAACAACCTGGTCTCACGGCAAGTCGTGATTCAGCAGCACCAAATATACATTCATCTATTGGTTCGTGATATTGTGATGAAAAGTGCCTAATTTTTGTCACAGCAGCACAAATTCATTCTAATTCATTCTGTGATGGCTGCATGAAATTAAAAGTGAAGCGGGGGGGGGGGGGGTTGGTGTGGTTACAGTTAAGGTTGGGGTGGGAGCAGGGTTAGTTATAGTGAGATAAATAAAAAAATAAGTAAATAAAAATCCCATCACGAAAATTCGACTCATTTCATGACGGGAGGACAAAAAAAAAAGTGAGACTGGGCTGGTTTAAAAACACTTCATCACTTCATGGGGACGTGGTGGTCTAGTGGTTAAGCATTGGACTTCAGAGCAGAGGATCCTCAGTTCAAAACCCAGCCTGATGTGGAAACAAGCTCTTCAGGAGAGCCGGCTCTGTCCTGGGGGAGGAGCTGCAGTCTGTGATGGAGGAGGATGTTGAGAAAACTGCTCACCATCCTGGACAACACCTGCCACGCCCTGCATGCCACACTGATGTCCTGTCAGAGCACCTTCAGCCACAGACTGAGACCACCGAGGTGCACCATAGAACACCACAGGAGGCCCTTCTAGGCCCTATGTCAATCAGACTGTATAACTCCTCCCCCTTCTGAAGGATGGATACATAGCGATCAGAGTTTTTCAGATACTCGGAGCTATGTGATATACTGTCAACATCTTGTGCAAGTGTCTTTCAGTCATTTTTCTATAAAAATGTTGCACTGATTGTTCTCACTGTAACAAAAAACCAACAACAGCGTTTACTGTTTGTTGTTTCTGCACTCTGGCTAAACCATTTCCTTGGGGATTAATAAAGTTCGTTCCTATTCTTATTCGTCTTCTTATTTAGGGCCCTTGGGGAAGCTCCTTAATCCCCTGGTTGCTCCTGGTTTGTAGTGAGCGCCTTGCATGGCAGCACCCTGACATCAGGGTGTGAGGGTGAATGTGAGGCATAATTGTAAAGCACTTTGAGCTTCTTACACTCTGCGGTAAATCTGTGTGGAGTAGACACTTCTCAAAAACTCAGTGACTGTGCAAGAAGGAGAAGAGTGAGGAAAGCCACCAAGACACCCAGAAGAACTTACAGGCTTCTGTGGCTGTGATTGGAGAAATTGTGCACAGTGCAAGTTTTGTATTTTATAGCACCAGTTATCCAGCTTCATGATGAAGTGGTACGGAGGAGGAATTTCTTAAAAAGAAGACCTGGAAGTTTAGCTACGAATTGCCAGAAGGTACATCTGAGACGCAAACATAGATCTGATCTGTTCTGGTGAAAGAAAACCCTCCTCTGCTCTGCTCCACTATGAAGCTCAGAGTGGTGATGCAAAATGCAAAATTTGCAGTGTGCACAATTTAACATAATAATTTAACAGTGTTTCTTATTCTATGTGTGTTACATGTTACTTCACATTCTACAGAAATTATGTCCTCAGTCTACATTAGTTTATCCAACTGAGACATTCAACTTAAAATTAAAAAATGTCTGTATTAATATAATTTTCCTCTTCTCACTTTGGCAGTAGTTTCTTAAACTTATCTCTTTCTCAGCAATGTCGAGCTAATGAATTGTAATTTTCTTCTTCTGAAGGCGTTGAACCTTTATTTTCAGAATGTCATGTATCAGTAACTTATTTCACAAAAATCCACTGGTTTCTATTTGGCAACAGTCGTTGTCAGTCTCCACTAATGTGCCCCAACATTTTCAAACTGCTGATTTTAATATTTTTAGTTTATATGCTTCTTTTTCTTTTAGCTTCTCCAAACTCATGACTTGGAAACAGCTGTCTTTAAAATTTTTAAATTCCAAGACAACGTGTTTGTGGCCTTTGGCATAAATGAAATGTTCTGTTTTTGAGATATTTTCTTCACATCTTAGACGCAGACGTAGCTGTGCAGTGGGAGGCTGAGGGGCCTGACCCCCCGTGTTTGGCCTCTCAGTACCCGTACATAATCTCTGGGTTTATAAACTTCTTTAAAACAGTCTCTCTGATGTTTTGTTTCCTATTGGTCTAATTTCCACCAAATGAAACTAAAATCTCTCCACTCTGGCCTGGGAACGCCTCGGGATCCCCCAGTCAGAGCTGGTTAATGTGGCCCAGGGAAGGAAAGTTTCCCTATTGGAGGTGTTGCCCCCAACACCCGATCCCTGATAAGTGGTTTGAGATGAGATGAGATGAGATGGAAATAAAATCTACTCTGTAAAGACATTTTGCTGACCAGAGTCCTGAAAACTGTAAAAAGAAAAAAAAAAACATAAAATGTGTCTGATTTCTGGGTGATTCTTTAACTACGGGCACTATTGGCCTTGTAAATGTAATTTCCACCACACCATTGCCTTACAATATAAAGCGCCTTGGGGCAACTGTTTGTTGTGATTTGGTGCTATATACATGTGCTCTGATGTCACTGTTTATCTCCATAGAAACTACCCAAACAATCTTTCATACAAACTGTTTAAAGGGACATTACAGTGTTGTGGTGGAAATTACGGCAATAGTGTGAGACAACTACATTTGTTTAAAAAAAAAATCACAACAGTTGTAGGACATTGAATACCCCAATTATGTTTTGATTATTTTACTGATATTTTATTCAGAGATATTTTAAAACATTAGAAAAAATGTTTCTTTACCATTCATTTTTATCATTGAAGATCAAAAGTCTGGGTGTGGGACAAGCACAAAACAACAATATTTGCATATAATGATGCTGAAAAAAGGTGAAAAAGTCATCATAGACTACTAGAACAAATTTCTTAACACACTTTCATTGTAAAGATAACTATAAAAGTGTGAAATTTCCCCTTTTTTCTGTTTTTCATACAATATGATCAAAGGACATAATAAGTGCCCGTAGTCTAAGAATCACCCTTCTATTTTAAACTTCTACTTCATACACGTTCATTTTCTGATTTGTTTCAAGATATTGAAGATGTCTCTTCTTGATAAAATTGTGCTGATATTTTTTAAATCACTCAAATATACCAACTGAATGTTTACACACACACACACACACACACACACACATATATATATAATTATTATTATTATTATTATTATTATTAAACAATCCTGGTGTGCATTACATTTTTAAAAAAAAATTGTATTTTATGTGACTGTAATTTAGAGATTATTCACTCTACTCATCTTGTTTTTGTTGAAAGAAGACCACTGATGAGGTTTGATCAAAAGAAAGTTTAATGATTGATTTAAAAGATGAACCTTTTTTTTTTCAACCAAACAACTGTACGTGACATTTCTCTAACAAACTCAAACATTTGTGTGAAAAGGTCGTAGATTCTGTGACATTTGAAATGTGTGTTATCGTTCTGCATCGAGGCCACAGATTCGGAGGAATTCTGGACACATGAAACAAAATGTGGTTTCCTGCCATGAGCGGCTCGGCTTTATAGTCGGGATTAGTTTTGGCGATTTAAGGAGCTGGACTGCCACTGCAGTTCGCCATCTGCACCTGCCCCCCGAAGGGTCCTGGCAGCCTTTTCACTCCGTCCTAACAAGCCAAGGCCCACTCCAAGTAATTAAATCAATCCCTTTGTGCTCCCATATTCCCCTTCAGTGGGCGACCGACTTGAGATCTGATGATCGCTCTTCAGGCGCCTTCTTGCTGGAACTTCTCCTACGTTTCATACTTGGATCATGTGTGACTGATGTGCACCAATTTCCTCTTCTTTTTTTTAACCCACTAAAATTTTCGGTTTCACAGCATAAAACCAGAGCGGGTGTGAGCGCACAATGAGGCGCGGTCACCGCCATATTTAAGACGAGTTGAAGTCAGAGCCCGAAAAGACAAATTGGATTAGCTAGTATTGGATTAAAGGTAAAACGGAGGGATAACAAACAAGAAAAGCTGCCTGTGATCACAGGCTTTAATATATTTCTTTCTCCTCTGCCTCCCCCTTTGCTTTTCTTTTCGAGTAAAGATCTCAGGCTTAAAAACAGACTTATTAAAACCGGGATTAATTTGTAATGCTCCCTAACCCTCGGGGTCAACCAAAGATTTGTTATCTGAAGCAAACAGGAAAAATGTTCTATAACGGCACAACAAGGGCTTTAGCTTGTGTCTGTGGGAGATTTCAGCTTTGTGCAAAGGTGTTATCACTCAGATAGTTAGTGGAGCGGAGACAGAAAAACCTTCAGGATGATCCAGATGGGACGTCAAAGTGTTGGACCTTTGGAGATAAACAGAAGAAACAGTAGAACAAAACACCACAATTATGCAAAAAATAAACCAAGCTATTAACCAAAACAAACTAAATTATTCCTGTTTTGAGAGGAACAATAAATGGCATAAAAATACTGGATAATTTTTAATAAAAGTTCTGGAGATGTTTCAGACAAAAAATATGATTGAGACAACGGGACTGTGATCAAAAGGGCATCATGAGGGGGAAGAAACAAATCCTTGTGACCCCAAATGTTCAATTTGGGCATTAGATCTCATCCTAGTTGTGTGATGACTGTTATGTGTCGACGCGGGTTGAGGAGCGGACCTGCGTCTGACGGAACCCAGCACCAAAACAACCAGAAAGCGGTTCCAAGAACAAAACAATTTTATTTTTCCCCCTTCTGTGCAATACAAAGTGTACAAACGTAAACTGTGTCAGTCTGGCGGAGTGAAGGACGGCACGCTCTCCAGCGCCCAAAAGGATCGAAGCCCGGCACTTCTGGACCCACGTTCACCGCCAAACACCCCCCAGGTGGACATGACAAACCGACTCTGCGAAGGATAGAAAAAGTGAGGTAAGTCAGCAGCTACAACTAATATCCTTCAAAGGCACACACTATCAGCAACACATTCAGGTCTGAATTTAAGCTTTATATAAATGAGCAGCTTCTCACAACAGGTGGAGGATCATCAGTCCGCATGCCACGGCCGTGAGAAGCGAGCTGAACAATTCTCATCAATGTTCACATATACTGCATAACAAAATACCAAGTTACTGTTAACAATTATTCAGACAATCAAATCACCTCTGATGTGTGCTGACAGCATGTGTCCCTCACCCGTCCTCCTTCACAGGCACGATGTGTCAAACCCAGGCGCGGTCCTCAGCGTCTCACAAACGAACATCACAAGGTCGAGTTCCCAGCAACTCTGCCTGAATCACACATGGCCCAAATGCAGAACGCCACCCCATCATCCGACCCAGCCGAAAGTCTCCAAGGTTGCACGTGAGCACCATCCACAGGCGCTGCACATCACGCCGATGAGGGTGAAGGACTCCTCCGCCAGCACCCTCCCCACAGACAACAAATCAGCCTGCATACCACCCGGAGAGCAAAGAAAAGAAAAGAACACCCAAAAGTCCAGCCAAACCCCCCAACACACAACAATGACACTGTCCAAAAACCAAACCATCCATAATCCAGCCTTCTCTTCTTCGAGGGGCATCTTGGTCCTGTGAGGTTTGTAAGAGCTTTGAAGTCCTCAAAATGTTTGTAGCCAATCCTTAATCTTACTTTTTTTTCCTTTCTGTTTTCTACATCACTGTTCCAGACATTAGGGTCAGAACACACACATGTGCATGCACACACACACACACACATACACAGACAGAGAGAGTTCAAGTCTGGGAGCTTGAACCAGGTGTGTGCATTCCAGGGAGACCACCTGTCCAACCTTGTCCCCTGAAAATGTCAATCTAAATGCCGCAGCCAGGTGATATGTGGGCGTGTCCTTGGCCTTTCTTGACTACTGAGGCAGCTGTGAGCTCCCTCACATTCAGGAAATCGCGTCACATAGCCATAATGTCATAGTCGGCGCTCCCTCACAATGCGATTGATACCCAAGGATTGTCCAGACAGACTTGATAACAAAGACATGTAGTCATCACCTTCAGTCACTGGATGGCATCCAGGTCCCACAAATGTGCGGGAAGCACCAGGATCCTAAAGACTTGAACCTTTCTTCTGTGACAAAAATAGTGGCCAAACCAACACATTCTCACAACTCGTGTCTGTTTGTTGTCATGACCAAGTGCCAATATGTGATGAGTCGGTCACCACTTTTGCCTCATTTGGTGAAGTGCGGGGTAACCGCAACCTCAACCCAAACACAGATACATGATCCCTGCTGTGCTGAGGGATGACACAGGAGTCAAGCAGATAGTTCTGTGTGTTATCAGAGAGAGGTTATGCTCCTGTGTGTTAACCTGCTGCCCTAAATGAAGTTGGTGGCGGGGGGGGTTACTCGGTGTGTAGCATGTTGATGATAAGGCGTACTTGACCAAGTGTCAACATGTGACAAGCGGGTCGTGATCTGGACCTGTTCAGACTGGGGTTGGCAATCCGGGTCGAGCTGGATTCAACCTGGATTGTTTTGTAACCGCAGTGTTCAGATCTGGTTTTCAAATCAAATCCTACACACACGTCCAAACTCAGTCTGGTTCAAGACAAATTATTTGCAGGTGCACCAAAGAATTTGGTAAGAATTTGCTGGACGTGGACATGAGAGCTCGGACATGTGTGTGTGACACACACGGATGGGAACACACCCGATGGATTCTCTGGAGGAGAAGGTGCTGCAGAGACAAGCTGTTTGCTGTCCACGCTGTTGCATCCACACTTAATGGCGTCACTGTGGAGAGGCCGCGGTGGTTTGATGTCATGATCCCCGAGCTAGTCGGATTCTAGCCACATTTGCATTCAGACCTCGAAGAATCCTGCTCCAATCTATCAGATAGAAAATAATCCGTCTTAAATCTGAATAACACCGTTCAGATTCAGAAAAATCCTGTCTGACCCGAATCCAGCTCAGCCAGGATTGCCAACCCCAGTCTGAATGGGGCCAGAATGCCTTGGTCAAACACTTCTGTCCAGTGATCTCATGGTCCCATAATCTTCCCAGGTGTCTCTTGATGTCAGTGAGACCTTACAGGGAGGAAGAGTCTGTCTCTGCTCCACAGCTCACAGTTCCCAGTTTTTAGCTCTGATGTCAGAAGACAATCCCTCTGCTGCTCTTTTGGCAGTTGACAGACGTCATCCAACTCTTACAGGCAGGGCCTCAGACGGAGTAGTAAAAGTAAAAGTAAAAATCCAAATCCGAACTATGAGCTTCAACAACAAGTTCAGAGAAAACATGCTAATGTTCTCACCGGCAGCAACATCCTGAGCTCTGCTAACATTCCCCAGGAATCCATAAACTGTCTCAATCTGTCAAAGTCAGCGGAAGCAAAACATCTGTGTGAGTTCACTTCAGGCAGCAAATGGACCTGAAGATGCAGAAACCACAGACTTTGGTGGGACAAATGTTTCAGAGAGTTACAGAATTTTTACATTAAAAACAAAACAAAAAATGAGCCTGGACTGTTCCAGAGAACATGTGACTGGTTTCTCTCCGGTAATCCTCCAGCAGCACGTTGCACTGGATTAATGAGTCTGTGGTGGCAAGTGTTCAAATCAATGTTTATTAACGGTTTCTTTAAGTGTTTAAAGATTAAGTCATTAACATATTGATGAAGTTTTCAAAGTTGCCAGGGGACACAAAAAGGAGCCACTGCTGAAGAGGTTTGGAGGAGCTGCTGAACTGAAACCAGCCATCCAACTATGAGAGTCAGCTGGGCAAAAAGAACATGGAGAGTCTGCATCCGACATCAACGCCACAAAGAACTCAGGCTCACCCGATGTTCAAGAGAGAAATAAAAACAGAATGCAACAAATTCAGATTTTATTTTTATTATTATTATTTTTAGACTTTCTATTCCAGGGCTGCTTCATTCCCAGTTTGTCCTGGTTCGGCCTCACAGCCTCCTCTGAAGAGGATGCAGCGTGAAGAATATTTCACTAAAGGGTGATTCTTTAACTACGGGCACTATTGGCCTTGTAAATGTAATTTCCACCACACCATTGCCTTACAATATAAAGCGCCTTGGGGTAACTGTTTGTTGTGATTTGGCGCTATATACATGTGCTCTGATGTCACTGTTTATCTCCATAGAAACTACCCAAACAATCTTTCATACAAACTGTTTAATGGGACATTACAGTGTTGTGGTGGAAATTATGGCAATAGTGTGAGACAACTACATTTTGTTTAAAAGAAATCACAACAGTTGTATGACATTGAATACCCCAATTGTGTTTTGATTATTTTACTGATATTTTATTCAGAGATATTTTAAAACATTAGAAAAAACGTTTCTTTACCATTCATTTTTATCATTGAAGATCAAAAGTCTGGGTGTGGGACAAGCATAAAACGGGAATATTTGCATATAATGATGCTGAAAAAAAGGTGAAAAAGTCATCATAGACTACTAGAACAAATTTCTTAACACACTTTCATTGTAAAGATAACTATAAAAGTGTGAAATTTCCCCTTTTTTCTGTTTTTCATACAATATGATCAAAGGACATAATAAGTGCCCGTAGTCTAAGAATCACCCTAAAATGTTTTGTAAGTTTTATTCTAAAGATGTCAGCATCCAGGCCACTAGGGGGCATCTTGATAGAAATAAATGTGTTCAGTGGAAAAACTTGAAATCATCATGTTCCACGAACACGTAGGAAGAGCTGCAGTGAAGACATCAGAGCGCACAGGA
Organism: Thalassophryne amazonica; assembly: GCF_902500255.1. Taxonomy (NCBI): domain Eukaryota; kingdom Metazoa; phylum Chordata; class Actinopteri; order Batrachoidiformes; family Batrachoididae; genus Thalassophryne; species Thalassophryne amazonica. The sequence continues at coordinate 3,482,964 of NC_047117.1, read as the reverse complement.
GATGATGTCCACCATCTCCAGACGTCTGGAAGTTTAGACTCCACCCACTCACTTACTGTAAAGCATTTGAGCAAAAATATTTAAAATTATTATTTTAATTTTTATGCCCCAAACTGACCTGGAACACCAGACATAATCTGCAACACTTATTTTCTATCAGGAATTTATTTATTTATTTATTTTAAGCTGGTTTGCATTTGATGTTCTCCAGTTTGAGGATGTTTTTGAGCCATTTCAGCAAGATCTGGTACTCATACTAGCCTCTGTGGGTTTTACCCCCCCCCCCCCCCCAAAAAAAAAAAAAATAGGTCCATGGACTGTGATTTAGGTTTGGAGTTTTCCATCGACCTGCAGCAGCCCGTCAGCTCTCTGCACCAATTTCCTCCCTCCCTTGATAAGGTATCTGATACATAATAGATCAATTCTAATTAGGGCTGGTGGGGGGCACACGTTACTTTGAGGACTCCTCCCCTTTTCTTTCATGCTAGTCGTTTGCCGCCTTGAGTCCTCTGTAAACCTGATATCAGCTAAGCTCCTGATTACTGAGTGTGGCTTATTGGTGGCTTCCAGCATCGAGGACACGCAGGTTTGGTTTCTGCAGCTCGGTTTGTTTTTGAGGTTGGTTTGTCGGGTGGAGACGTTAAACATCTCCTGATAAAGCTTCTACTCTGACATGCAAATATGCTGAAACCTTAAAAGGTTTTTCTGGACCTACAACTTATCCATCTGTGGGACATTTTGTCATTTAAAAATCAAACATCAGTCTGTCACAGCGTCATCATGATGGCAGCTCTTTAATTCAGACTTCCTTGTGTAGTTTGAGATCTGAGATTCACAGCAGCATCTGGGATCTCCAAGATGATCCAGGACATCACAGCCAGCCTATACATTCAAGGATTCAAGGATTCAAAAGAATTTTATTGTCATATGCACAAAGGAACATGTTCCCTGCACAATGTGTCTACTGCATTTAACCCATCCTAATTGCCAGTTAGGAGCAGAAGTCGCCATAAGGCACCCGGGGAGGGATACATAAGTACTGTTACTGCAGTGTGTCTCTGACTTCTTCTTCCCAATAAAAACTGGTGTTCCTCAGGGATGTGTTCTGGCTCCTACACTATTTAGCGCTTGCATTCTCTCAAATAAAAGCTCTCACAAATAAAACTTTTATTTTGAATGACTTCTTTTCCTCACGTGGGCTGGATATCCTCATGTTGACGGAAACGTGGACTAAACCAGGTGACTACAGCGCCTTCACGGAGCTCCCCCCCCTCGCTGCTCTTTCCTCTGTTCACCTCGTGCGTCTGGTCGGGGAGGCAGAGTTGCCACCGTCTTCAAGGATAAATTTGCATGCAAGTCTTTACATGCAAATAATTATTCCTCTTTTGAAGTGCAGCTGTTCCTGATGGATTTTTCTTGTCCAATATTATGTGCTGTGGTCTATCGTCCACCTAAATATAATAAGGACTTTATTCAGGAGTTCTCTGAGTTCTTAGCTGAGTTGGCCCCCAAATATGATCACATTCTAATCTGTGGAGATTTTAATATCCATGTTTGTCGTCAGTCCGATCAGGTGGCCACTGATTTTAAACGTCTTCTGACCATCTTTTGATTTAACTCAGATTGTGGATAAACCAACCCATAATGCTGGATACATTCTGGACTTGATTATCACTCATGGACTCACAGTGTCTCTTACAGAAATATCAGACACTCCCATTTCAGATCATTTCCCAATTCTTTTTGACGTTCTTGCTCCCCCACCTGTCAGTAAGTCTCCCGCTCCACCTTCTCGCCGCAGGATTATTACTTCTTCAACTGCTGGGGAATTTGCAACTGCTTTTGTGAATATGGAGATTTCTACCTATTATGAAGAGTCTCTCCCTCAAGGCCCACATAGCCTTTTATCGTCTTTCCATACCACCTGTACTGGGATCCTTGACAAAATCGCTCCTTTTAGGTGCAGGTCTTCTAAACCAAGGGCTGACCCCTGGCTAAATGACACTACTCGTGCACTCAGGCAGCACTGCAGACAGGCAGAACGTCGCTGGAAGAGGGACAGACAACATGTGTCATTGGAGATTCTTAAGGACAGTCTTGCTCAGTATCAGAGGGCAGTGAAGGAAGCTAAATCCCAGTATCTGTCTGACATTATTTCCACAAACTGACATAGCCCTCACGTGTTGTTCAACACAATTAATTTGGTTGTGAACCCCCGCACCCCTCATTTTGAAAATGCCACTGTTTCTACCTGTGAGCACTTCTTACACTTTTTTGTGGATAAAGTGATGTCAGTGAGAGCACTGAGAAGCTCCAGTATCAATCTGGAGGAGTCTGTTACTGCTGCTCACTCTGCAGTGTTTGATCATTTTGATCCCATCACTTTGACATCCCTCACTGACATTGTTAAATGCATGAGGGTCACTAACTGCCCTTTAGATTTTCTTCCTGCTAAATTACTGAAAGAACTGTTCACCACTGTTGGCCCGTCCCTTTTGATTTTAATTAACATGTCTTTAAGTTCAGGATGCTTTCCTGATGCTTTCAAACATGCTGTGGTGAGACCACTGCTTAAAAAACCACGCCTTGACACTTCTGTTCTATCTAATTTTAGACCTGTGTCAAATTTGTCTTTTATTTCAAAAATTATTGAAGAAGTTGTTTTTAAACAGTTGCAAGTGTTCTTAGATAGAAATTTTATATTTGAAAAATTTCAGTCAGGGTTCAGAACAAGGCACAGCACAGAATCTGCACTCCTCAAAGTCCACAATGATGTGGCTCTGTTGCTTGATGCTAAATGTCCAGTTCTTTTAGTGCTTCTTGACTTGACAGCAGCATTTGATACTGTTGATCACAGGATCCTCTTGTCTTGTTTAAAGCACCACGTTGGCATTTGTGGCACAGCATTAAAGTGGTTTAGTTCCTATCTAATGAAAAGAACATTTTCTGTCATGAGAGGTGACTTGTCCTCCTCTGCTGCAACCTTGTCTTGTGGAGTACCCCAGGGTTCCATTTTGGGCCCCATTTTGTTTTGTCTCTATATGTTACCACTGGGCTCCATTATGGAGAGACATAACATGTGTTTTCACTGCTATGCAGATGACCTGCAGATTTATCTGCCAGTGTCTTCAAATACAAATAACGCTATCAGACTGCATGGCTGATATAAAGCTGTGGTTACAGCAAAATTTTCTTCATTTGAACGAGGACAAAACTGATTACATTTTGTTTTGTGACCCTGCTTTTCTAGGTTCTGGTTTGTTGTCTGCGTCTTTGAAACCTATAGAAAGAAATTCTTTTAGATTTGATAAACAAATTGACAGCGTGGTAAGAACAAGTTTTTATCAGTTGCATCTTTTATCTAAGGTTAAACCATTTTTAAACCACACTGACCTTGAAAAAACTATCCACGCTTTTCTTCTTTCTTCTTTTTTTAATATTTATTTCATTCATTTAAAAGAAAAAAAACAGAAAAGCAGAAATAAAGCATCACAAATCACCTGAATGAAAAGGAGCAGAGAGAAGAACAAGTCTTATGTTTTCTGTCCCTTTTTACAATACAATCTTTCAATATCCAGCGTCATTATTCGACATTATTTAACAGACTGCATTTCTTTGACTTGTCACATACCACTGACTTATTTCATAATTATGACCATTGTTTAGTAGATTACATCTCTGACAGGGTACATTTTAAACTTAAAACATTTTAAACATTATTAACAGATTACATTTTTTTGACTTTCTCACAGCCCACTGACTTATTTCATAGTTTCATACTTACTTAATACATCTAGTTTAATATGTTTTTTAAATAACTTAAGCAACCGTAATTCTTTGATTTCTCTGTTGAGATTGTTCCATAATTTTACACCATTTACTGCAATACTCCGTTCCTTTACTTTGGTTCTGTATCTTGGTTTTTTAAAGACTTCTATTCCTTTCAATTTATAACTACTTACTCTTTTTTCAAACATATTTTTCAAACATGTTTGTTGGTAAAATATTTTTATTAGCTTGGTGCATTGTTTGTAATATTTTCAAATTGACTAAATCATGAAATTTAAGTAACCTATACTTAATGAACAATGGATTAGATGGATCTCTAAAACCACTGTTGCTAATCACTTTTAAAGCTCTTTTCTGCAGAATAAATAAAGGTTGTGTATAAGTTGTATATGTTGATCCCCAGATTTCTGCTCAATAAGTTAAATATGGAACAATCAATGAATTGTACAATGTTAATAAACCATAACTATTTAATGAATATTTTACTTTATGCAAAACAGCAATGGCTTTCGCTATTTTCCCTTTTATGTAATTTGTGTGTGACTTCCATGTAAGATCTTCATCAATCATGACTCCTAAAAATTTTGTTTCTTTTACCCTTTGTATATCCATTCCATCTATTTGTAATGACACATTATTTTTTTTCACTCTGTCATTAAACAATATGAAATTTGTCTTATTAATATTTAGTGACAATCTGTTTATATCAAACCAATATTTAACTTTTTTCAACTCTGTATTTATCACTTGTGCTACTTCCTGTATATCTGATCCAGAGTAAAACATCGTTGTATCATCAGCAAATAAAATGCTGCCAAGCACATTAGATACATTCACAAAATCATTAATATACAAAATAAACAGTTTGGGTCCAAGTACCGATCCTTGTGGTACTCCATAAATAATGTTACACAATTCTGATTTGGTATTATTTATCTGTTTTCTATTTTCTAAGTAGCTTTTTACCCACTGATGTGCAACACCTCTTATTCCATATTGTTGTAACTTGTAAAGCAATCTTGAGTGGTCGATAACATCAAAAGCCTTTTTTAGGTCGATAAAAATACTTACAAAATAATCCTTATTTTCTATTGTTGCTGATATTTTCTCTATTAATTCCATAATTGCCATAGCTGTTGAATGTTTTGTTCTGAATCCATACTAAGCATTATTTAAAATATGATGTTGCTCAATGAATTTATCCAACCTTGTCACAAAAACTTTTTCCATAATTTTAGAAAACTGTGGAAGCAATGACACTGGCCTGTAATTAGAAACATTATGTTTGTCTGCATTTTTATATAATGGGACTACCTTGGCAATTTTCATTTCATCTGGAAAAATCCCTGTTGACAGAGACAAATTACAAATGTAAGTAAATGGTTCAATAACAGTTTCTATTATACTTTTTACAGTCATCATGTCTAAATCTTCATGGTCAGTTGATCTTTTGCTTACACAGTTTTTTACAATATTTCTTATTTCATCTTTTTCCACACTGTCCAGGAAAATACTATTGACCGTATTTACAAGTGTATGTAATTTATCTTCTACTATTGGTTTATTTCCCACCAGACTTGCTCCTACATTTGAAAAATAATCATTAAACCCATTTGCAACTTCTTTTATGTCATATATTTCTTTATTTTCCTTGACAAAGTAATTTTTATCAGCTCTAGAATTGACTATTGTAATGCCCTTTATGTCGGAGTTCCTCAGACATCTCTGAGTCGCTGCAGCCTGATTTTGAACAAACATATCAAGACGTCAGCACATCACCCCAGTTCTTTTTAATTTGCACTGGCTTCAAGTCTCTTTTAGAGTTGATTTTAAAATTTTGATGTTTGTCTTTAAAGCCCTTAATGTCCTGGCCCCTCATTATTTGACTAAGCTTTTGCATCCTCGTGTCTCAAACAGGTCTTTGAGGTCTGCAAATCAGCTTTTACTGGAGGTGCCCAGGTCCAGGTCTAAATGCTGGGGTGATCGGCCCTTCTCTGTTGCTGGGCCCAAACTTTGGAATAAATTGCCCCCTGAAATGAGAATCATCTCTGACTTAGAGCTTTTTAAGACCAGGCTCAAGACGCATTTGTTCAGGTTGGCTTTTAACACTCAGTAGCATGATGGCGCTTTATTTTATGCTATTAAATGTTTTTTAATGCATTTTTTTATATAATTGTTTCTGTAATGGTCTTATTGTTGGGTATTTTTTTTATTATGTTTTGTATTTAAATTTGTTGTAAAGCACTTTGGTCACATGGAGTGTTGTAAAGGGTTCTAGAAATAAACTTGATTGATTGATTGATTGATTGATTGATTGATTGATTGATTGATTGATTGATTGATTGATTGATTGATTGATTGATTGATTGATTGATTGATTGATTGATTGATTGATTGATTGATTGATTGATTGCATTGACTGTGCTTTGCATCAGGTTTTGGAGACCAGCAGCTTAGGTGCCTTTGTTGGTGAGGAAAGGTTTATGGGCTTTAACTTTGTGGATGATGCTGTGATCTTTGCAAAGTCAATGGAGACTCTGATTGCAGTGCTTAAGCTCTGGGTTTCCACTTGTCCTGGATGAAGTATTAAATCCAGGCATTCAGTGACTTCCTGGACTTGGTATCAGTCTATGGTGAATGTGTTAAACTTGTAGAGACTTTCACTGAGCAGTGACATTCATGTCTCTGGGTCCTCGGCCTCTGAGATCCAGAGATGCCTGAGAAGAACTTATGGAGCCTTGAAGTCAAAGGTCTAATATCTGCAGAACAACAAAGGTCCAAGTCTTGAGGTGTGTTTCCCTGGTCATGATCCAGCACACAGGAGCCTCAGTCTTGAGTTCTCCAGCCACTGAAGAAGGTCAAGGACACACCAACAGTTCAAACACTGAGATGAACTGAAGCTTATTCTGCAAAACTGTAAATCACTACAAATGAAAAAAAAAAAGAAAAGAAAAAAAAATCAGTCCATACTAAAACATCGAGCTGCATGAGTAAGAATCAGAGCAGAGTTGTTTGTGATGTGCTGCGTTCTTCACCCCAAACATCGATTCCTGCACCATTTATTTGTGTTTGAAAGTTGATGCTTCCCTGTAGAAGAAGGCCTCGTGCACAGACTGCCCTGCTTTTGTCATCTGTGGCGGTTTTATATGATAAGCTTTTTTTCCATGTTGAAAATCAATATGTAATCCTGTGCAGGTGCTTATCCCCGGGACGGGGCCATTTGTGGGGCTCTTTGAGCTTTGTTACAGGTCTTCTGGCAGCTCGGTGCTGCACATTGATTAGCTGCAGTGGCAGAATCCCATCAACCACCAAACTCTCTCACCGCCTCCAGCTGACTGCAGCTGCAGATAAGAGCAGACGCCGAGTCCCTCCTGCAGACTGAAAAGCAGACAGGAAGTCCTCCCTTCAGTCCTACACCCCCTGGTCCATTTTCAGAGATGTTATTCAGTTCTTCATGTTTTTAGGGGTACGTGCTGACTCGGATGGCACTTCAGCTCCAAAGCCTCATGTGGTTTCCAGCTGGGTGAATGTTTTTACAGTGGTCAGTGGTCTGAGAAGAACCCCATGTTGGATCTGAAGTTGATACCCAAAAGGGGAAAAAGTATAAAGGTCTACAGGGGCAGCTCCTGACATATTTATCGGGGGGGCGTTGATGCAGTGATGGCTAAGGTGACCCATTCAGTAATTAACATATGGCTAACTAGACAATTTGTTACATCACATTGTAGAAATTAGTCATCTAGTAAACTTGCCACTGTCTGGTCACCTCATGTAGTAATACCACCAGTAACCACCAGACAGCAGCAAATTACCGATTTCCTTTCATCCGAGTGGACAGCTACGTCCAGTTCATTGTAAATGTCTTTTTGAAGTTGCTCGACACTGAACTGTTGACATCAACATCTATGTGGTTATCTATCAGAACCCCCTCGAACAGGCGACCTTTGAACCTGTATTATCTTTTTACATATCTGACAACTTCCATATGGAAAACCACATTGTGAACACATTAGATCAAACGGTTGTTATTAATAAGATAATTTACACTTGGACATTTAAATGTCCAAATGTTATTAATGATTTAAAAAATTATTGACTGATGATGTGATAGGGGTGGTGGCCAAGGGGTTAATGCGCTTGGTTTCAGTGCAGAAGGTTCCAGGTTCAAATCCCATCCCTGCCACATTACTCCATGTAATGTGGAGTTGCGTCAGGAAGGGCATCCGGCGTAAAACCTGTGACAATTCAACATGCAGATCCACCTTGGATTTGCTGTGGCGACCCCGAGTGCAAACAAGGGAGCAGCCGAAGGGTCTTACTATTGACTGATGATGTGATGTTATTTGGCTCAGTCAAAGGGGAGGAGTCACTGTTTTCCTGAAGTGCTGTTTAATGCAGCACACTGTGATATACTGTTACATTTTTTTTACCTCCACCAGTGAGGTTGGAGGTTATGCTGTCGCACCTGTTTGTGTAACTGTTTGTGAACAGCCTCTAACCCAGAATTTTTCATATATCATTATAACATTTTTACTGAAGCTTCATAACCTGATAGGCAAGAACTGATTCAATTTTCAAGGTCACAGGTCAAAGAGCAAAGTCAGGAAAAATCTTGGAAAATAGGAACAATCTCTGTCTTTAACAGAGAACAAATTTCCAAAAATTCATAACTCTGTGAAAAAAACTAATTTCTTTCATATTTGAGAGCATTATGTAGGGTGGTATCCTTTATCTACTGACAAAGTTTGATCCAGATCTGATCAGGATTGTGGATTTAAAATCAAGTGCCAAAAAGCAATGACAAATAGTGCACGGCAGAGAAAACCAATGTTCTGTGAAAATTATCTGAAAAATGATTCAAATGGAAAAAAAAATTGAAACAAAAAACCTGACAACACCACAAAAAAAACTTTGATTCAACTGCATGAATTAAATACATCCTGACATTTTATCACATCTAATTTTTCTTATGAGAACTCACTTCTAATGGAACTTTGACTTTAACATCTTTTCCAAGGTAACATTTGTGGAATTGGAACCCGGTGTTAGCGGAGGTTTTGGCTTACAAGTGTGGTGCTCTCAGAGGTGTCAAGTAATGAAGTACAAATACTTCGTTACTGTACTTAAGTACACTTTTTAGGTATCTATACTTTACTCCTTTACTTATTTTTCTGCCTACTTCTGACTTCTACTCATATTTTCACACAAGTATCTGTACTTTCTATTCCTTACATTTTTAAAACAAACAGCCTCGTTACTCTTGGCTTATATATATATATATATTATATATATGATCTATAAACATTAAACATATATATAATATATATATATATATATATATATATATATATATATGTTTAATGTTTATATATATATATATATGATCTATAAAACATATATATATATATATATATATATATATATATATATATATATATATATATATATATATATATGTTTTATTTAAGTTTAATGACAGTTTGTTTCAGTCAAACCATATTTTCTGTGTTAATTTCTTCAGTGATTTCCTCCAGAACTATCTGACAAACTAGAAAACTGCTGCATCCTAGTAAGAGCAGGATGAAAGTCCCGGGTCCCAATTGAAAAGACGTTCCCGCTAGCTTTTTCATTTGGCTGACCTGGTAGAGGAACGGTCTTTTGTACGAGCCGCGTGGGTTCGATCCCCACTGTCGTCCCGGCCACGAAGGTCCTGTTGCTTCAATCGTAAGAGCAGAATACTACTGGAATGAATTTGAATAAGGAAAGTTGTGTTGTTTTTTTTTCCTTCACTAAATGGATGCTGCATTCACTGCAGTTTATTGTCTGGAATAGTCCCAGATTGCAATTCAGAGCTTCTAGAATTGAAACATTTTCATGCAGGTGGTGTTGGGGGGTAATTTTGGGTTTTGGGTCTTGGGCCACATGTAGAACGAATCAGATTTTAAATAAGCTTTCAATTCATATAGTGGCATCTACTTTTCTTTTTTTTTTTTAAAGGTTACTTTATTTTTTTATACTTTAAGTAGGTTTTGGAGCACATACCTTTTCACTTTTACTTGAGTAAAGAGGTCAAGTTGATACTTCAACTTTTACCAGAGTGTTTTTAAACTGCAGTATCTATACTTCTACTTAAGTAACAAATGTGTGTACTTTTGACACCACTGGGTGCTCTAGTTATTTCTCTGTTTTTGTTCATGTGAGGATGGATAATAGTCACATACAGAAACTTGGCTGCAAACCCCAGTTCATCTCTCTGATTAATAATAGTTATTGATTTAAAAGTCTGTGGGTCACAGAGCTTTCTCTTATCATGTCCCTGTTCTGTGGAATGATCTCCCTGCATCAATAAAACAGTCAGATTCTGTGGAGACTTTCAAGTCCAGACTTAAGACGCACTTTTTTTCCATTTTGCATGGCTAGCATACTGACATAGTATGTTACTATGCTTTTTACTCTTTTAATTAATTTTATTAGTAAACGGAGCGTGCCGCGGCCTCAACTTTATCTAAATTCTGGGTCTTTTAGTGAAGTTCAGGTCTAGTGGCCGGCGATCACCTTAGTATTTCCTCTGATTTTCTTGTTGCTTAATGCTGACAAATTATACTATGTTTTTTGTCTTTCTGATGCCTGATTCTGTTTTTTCTCTCTGTTTGAGGTGTGGCTCCATCCAGAGATGGGAGTGGGTGTCTTCTTCTGCAAACCTCCCATCCTGTGCACTGGCATGGACTCCCAAAAACTCCCCAAATTTCCTATATAATTTCCTGTATTGTTTATTGGTGTCTGTATCATGGCCCAAGCAGAGGGTCACCTCTTTGAGTCTGGTCTGCTTGACATTTCTTTCTCAATTCATCAGAGGGAGTTTTTCTTACCGCTGTCGCCTGTGTTCTTGCTCTGGGGGTTGATAAGGTTAGAACTTACTTGTGTGAAGTGCCTTGAGGCAACTTTGTTGTGATTTGGCGCTATATAAATGAAAATAAATTGAAAAAAAATTAAATGGTTAAAAATGTGGCTAAATGAGTTGATAAAAGTTTTGTGAAACTGACGGAACCTTCTTTACGGTTCTATGATGTATCTGGAAAGTATTCACAGCACTTCAGATCCACCAGGACTCTTCCTAGAGCTGGCTGCCCATCTAAACTGAGCCATCGGGGGAGAAGGACCTTAGTCAGGGAGGTGACCAAAAACCTGATTGTCACTCTGTCAGAGCTCCAGCATTCCTCTGGGGAGAGAGGAGAACATTCCAGAAGAACAACCATCTCTGCAGCAATCCACCAATCAGGCCTGTATGGTAGAGTGACCAGACAGAAGCCACTTCTTAGTAAAAGGCACATGTTTGTGGCATCATATTCAAGAAGACTTGAGGCTGAAATTGCTGCCAAAGGTGCATCAACAAGGTATTGAGGAAAGGCTGTGAATACTTATGGACACGTGATTTATTAGTTCATTTTGTGGGGTTTTGTTGTTGTTTTTTTTCTATAAATTTGCAAAAATTTCAAAATAAAAAACTTTTTCATGTTGTCATTATGGGGTGTTGTGAGTAGAATTTTGAGGAAAAAATTAATTTACTCCATTTCGGAATAAGACTGTAACATAACAAAATGTGGAAAACGTGAACTACTAATGAATACTTTCTGGATGCATGCACAGAATCATTTTGAACAACGAAGAACCCTGGGAGTCCTCTGCAGTGAACGCTCTGAAATGGTTCTTTCTTTGTAGAACCTTTTGATGGTATAAAATATATCATATATCCTGAGATACAAAACACTGAAAGGTTCAGTGTGGAGCCGCTTTTCGTTGTTTTTTTCAGTGGAGCATCATTAAGGATGCTGTCACCTGGTTTAATGGTGAAACAACAAGATCTATCCAACCTTTGACCCCAGTGATTGACCTTTGACAATCAGAGCAAAAAAAAATTTTTATTTCTCCTTTCTGCGTCATTGTGGGCTCGACCTTGGAGGTGTGGAGGAGCAAACACATTTCTAATGTTATCATGCGTTCAAAGCGGTGCAGTCTTCACTTTCTCTCACCCACTTTCAAACTGTCCAATCAAATTCTAGCTGACATGAAGTCTGGTTTCACACAGACACCTGTCACATGACAGCAGACGGCTGAAGTTTTATGTCACGTGATGGCCTGGAGCCTTTTTGGGCCCTGGCAGAGGTACGCACTTTAAAGCAGGCAGTGCTCGTGTTTGATTTTTGTCTTGGGAAATGTTCTGTAAACTGTCATATTTTGTGGTTATTTGTTGTTTTTTGCACAGAGCGGGTGTGGTCGAGCAGATTCGGTGCATTCCTGAGCGCCTCGCCGCCGCTCGCATGGTTACAGCTGCTCTACTTTGTTCGAGATACGTGAATGAGCAGCCATGCAAGTTTTAACGTGACCGCCTGAGGGCCAGCAGAGTGAAAGAGCCAAGAACAGAACAAGGGGGGGCCTAATCCTAAAAGGATTGGAAGTTAACCCCCCAACACACACACACACACACACACACACACGCTCCTGGTGGGTTGGGGTGGGGTCAGCCGGCCCTGGTGTCTGATTTCTTCCTCCTCCCTCCTCATCATCCTCCCCTCCTTCACTGTTTGCCTTCTTAATGAGAGGGGAGGAGCCACAGGCCTGTGATTGACAGCCTCACACACTGTACCCAGTTACTTCCTGTTTCCTGCTTCTGCTCGACATGTCAATCAAACTTCTGTTACAGCTGATGTACAAGTGGTTTCCAGGGCAACGTTGTAAACAACAACTAGTAAAAAAAATAAGCAGAGGAAAACAACACTGTCACAAGATGGAGCCCGTTTACACCACAGAAGAAGAAAAATTCTTTAAACTAACTTGAAGTTAAATTTAATTGGGACTTTTCAAAATCAAACTTGGGGAGTTTTTTTAATCTATATTGTGAATAATGGTTCAAAAATTTGCATTTATTTGAAAATAAATGTATTAGTCTAATATCTGGAGATGATACTGACTTTCTTGTGCTCATAAATCTTCCACAGTTTCACAATTAATCATTGGCTCATATATTTAACTTGCAATGTCAAAAGATTTGACATTTTTGTCTCATTATTCTGATTGAGAAAGTTTCTGTAATTTGGCTTTTTGTCTGGTTTTTATTGAAACTTTCAGAATTCAAATTTATTACATCAAACACTTAAAAAAAACATCACATGGCTTCAAAAAGATGAATTAAAGACATTCATCAAAATTTTAAGCTTTCATGTCAACAATTTGACTTTTAGTTTAAAAATAAAATTTTAGAAATCCTTGTTTGTTATCTCAGTTTTTTCACTCACTCACTCACCTTCAACCGCTCATCTGAGATTGGGTCATTGGGGCAAGCAGGGGACCCCAGACTTTATTTTATCTTGTATTATTTTAATTTTGGCACTTTTTGGATCATTATGAATTATGGAGATTTCAATAAAAAAACTTTCATAACTGACAGCAGTTAAAGGCTCCATCCAGATGAATCAGACACATCAAGGTTCAGTTCTGAAGCTTCTAAATTCTAAATTGAAAATGGATGTTTACTTCAAGAAGATCAAGGCAGGTCGATTTAAATATGTCAGCATCATAATAATGATGAAGATGATGATGTCACTTGAACCATCAATTATCTGTCCTGAACATGTGTCATTATCATTCCTCATAATGCAGCAACATTAATTAAATCGCATCTCAATGAATGAATGAATTCCAGACAGTTACTGGGACTTGGACCGAGTTTCACCACTATGTTGTAGGACAGGTTTCCAAACACTCAGACAATCTTCTATCTGACTGTGTCAAAGAGGTAGATGATCCCGAGTCCACGTGCAGATCCTGGTCAACACCACAGGTTAAGGTCTTCTTCCTCTTCATTAGATTGATCATTCCATCATGCTTAGTGAGATCAGGTGATAACATCTGGAAGACAAACACGCAAACACTGGTGATAAACTCCAGTCGCTCATGTGCCCAGATTTCATATGTCTCCTTCTGTGACTGAAGAAACAGTAAAAAAAAAAGTATCTCCAGTTACAGCCACTTGGATGTCTTGGTGGCTTCCCTCACTCATGTCCTTTGTGCTCACTCACTCGGTTTTTGAGGACATCCTACTGTAAAGAGTTCACTGAGCTACAAAAGATCTTCAGGGATGTTCTTCTGTCCATCTGCTGACTGTCTAAAGACAACTGGCTGTAAAAGTGATGATGAGTGCTTCTGTTAGAGAAGTTTAACATTTTTAAAGCTACATCATACTGAAAGTCAAGCGTTTCTACCGAGTTTTTTTTATGTCACTGGAGGTTTTTATTTGATTTGATTTTTATTTTTTCTATTTCCAGCTGCAGGTCAAACCTTCTTGTTCTACATGTTGTTCTCCAAACTGAAGCCCCTCACACCTCTTTAGGACGCCTGATCTCTGTATTTACAGACTTATACTGATGAAATTTGGGATCAGTGCCCCCCACCCCCCAAAACGAATGTCTGTCCATTTGAAATCTTAGTTCAACCACAACTCCTTAAAAACCTTAAAAAGATTAAAAAAAAAAAAAACTGCCAGTATTTATTACATTTATTTCTCTTACACGAGAGGTTAAATTTCATCCACCGTTCGTCTTGTGCTCTCTGAGTGCACGTCTTCATTTATTCAATAATTTTTATACCTATTAATGGGGGCCACAGACTGAACTGTAGTAGTAGTTGTAGTAGTATTTGTTTGCAGTTTGTTGATGCTGACAGTAGTTCGTGTGACTTTTTTCATACTGCACAGGGTAAAAAATAAAAAACAAAACCCACAAACTTTTATTTTGAAATGCCCTGGATGGTGTGCTCTCTAGTCAGTGCTCATCCAGATGGTTTTTCACCATCTGAACAGACACACTGTCCTCCAGACTGGATTATTCCTCTAGTCTGGATTTTAGACAGTTATATCACAGAACTTTGACTTATAATAAATGTACACGTGAAAACTAGAATCTTCACAGATTTCATTTTGTGTAAATTTATCTGTCTGTGTTTCTGGTATAATGTCATTGAAGTAAAACGCCCAAAAAAAAAAAAAATCATAAATGCAGTTACAGACTTCTTCCCATAAAAAATTCTTAAATTATATTTCTTCTCAAAGTTTTAACGAACTAAGTAAATTAATTTCGTATTTAATATTTAAATAAATACATTTAACTTTCAAATTTAGTTTCAATTATATATATATATATATATATATATATATATATATATATATATATATATATATATATATATATATATATATATCGAACAGCGATACAAAAAATAAATAATAATAACGACTTGTCTTTTTAAGTCGTTATTATTATTTATTTTTTGTATCGCTGTTCGACTTTCTCACTCGAACTTTTCACTTTTCGTCACGTGACGTGTTCACGCGAAAGGAGCGGATCTTTCCTCGTCCCACCTGTGCTCTGATTGGCTGTGTCCCCGGCCCCTTCCAGCCGCGGAGCGCTGTGATTGGTCGTTTTTCTCTCTCATAGAGCCGAGGCGCGCGGAGATGAGCGTCAATCATCCGTCAACAGCGGGCAGAGCGCGCGCACTGCGGAGGAGCTGAAAACACGCGCATTATGTTTTTCTTTTTCATTTTTATTTGCGATGTTTGCGCTTAGAATTTTTTTTTTTTTTTTTTTTTTTGTGAGTGAACAGATGTGAGCTGCTGAAGTTTTATTTTTTTTTTTTTACTTTTTCCAAAAAACAGAACAAACTTTCTGTGGATATTTGTCAAACTTTGGATCTCATTACTTTGACTTAACGGAATATCAAAAAGAAGTTGAAAAAGGTAAGAACTCTGAATGCATTCCCTGTTTTATTTATTGTCTCGATTAAACAGTCTGACATTTGTAGATATTTAGCCCAAAAAACAGTTTCGTTTATTAACTGTTGCTTTTCTATCCTCGCTATAAAACTTTACGAACTATTTGTTTGTGTCTTTTAAACGGATTAAAGCGAAGTTGCAACATACAAAAGCGCAAAATCTTGAAATTAAACATTAAGGAGCCTTAAAAACATCGTCTTTTTTCATTAACTACTTTAAATTTAAGTGGGAAACTTTATTAAGTCATAATATTTTTCCTACTGCGGTATTGAAAGCTTCCTTTTGATATTTTCAAAGTATTAAAAAATCAATTGCTTTGTTTCAAATGTTGAAAAAAATCTTGATTAACAACTTTTATGCTACTTTTCCAAAGCGTCTGTTCCGACATCACACAATAAATATTTAGAGTGAAAACAAGATATTTCATTATTAATTTGTCTTTTGCATATTGCATTATTAACACTCAATGAAATTTTTTGAAGTTTTTAATTGTTTAAAAGCTTTCCAACACAACCACAAATTAATTTAAAAGATATGCATATGACATTTTAAACGCACTGTTATTGATCAATGTGTTTTGTAGTAGGCCTATTTATAAATTATAGTATATTGGTCATAGATCAGAAAAAATGAAGTGTTCCTCAAATAATTTGAACAAAGTCACAGTACGTGATGTCCCTGATGTGTGTGGCTGATTTGAGCGGTTTCAGATGGATTTGTGTCTTTGTGTTTGCGTTGATAAGAATCTGCGTGCTGATTGTCTTCGCCGATCTCATCTCTATTGTAATGGGCCTCATTTGCACACAGTTTTGACGCATTTACATCGCGTGTTTGCGCTGCTGCACGCTGTTTGTGGAAATGTTGCATTTTCATTGCGCCTTCCGGAGTCCTGCGGACACAAGCAAGTAACCAACTCAATTACAAGGGAAATATTCTTTTAAAAAAATAATAATTATGTTACAATTTGTTCAACACAAAAAGTGAAGCTCTGCAGTGGGAAAAGTAAACAGTTGGAGGATTTTTGGACGGTTGAAGTATTTAATATATACTTTTAACATTTTCAGTCAGATCAGGAAATCGTTTATCTAAATTACAAAAACATTTCAGATATTTTCAGACTGTATTTTTAAACTGTAATGGTTTCTCGAGACCTCGGAACCACGTGACTCCGAAACCAGCAATCTTGGAACCAGTACACAAAACTGTAAGTAAAGTATAAACTGTAAGTATATATATATATATATATATATACTTACAGTTTATACTTTATATATATATATATATATATATATATATATATATATATATATATATATATATATAAAACATTTCAAATTAATAGCAACAAGAAAAAAAGAGAGCATATAACCAGAACGTCTTGGGTTCGATTCACAGCCAACGGGCTAACATCGATGTGAGGCATCTTCGAAAAAGATGGAACATAAATGCAGTAATTTAAAGTTTTGATTTCAATCATTGCTGCATTAAACGCACTCTACAAATGATTAAAGGATAGTGGTGCCCTTTAGAATGTTTCTAAAAAGTGTATAATTATAAATAAGTAACATTTGATTGAGTAAAAGGGGAACAGAAAAGAGAAGTTCGTAGTAAAAATATATATATATTTATACCGATGTGATGATGTCATCATAATAATGTTCTTGTTAGTTTTCTGCACAAATCGTGTTTTTCTGAGAAAAAAACTGACGTCAGTAAATGAAGCAAGTGGTCCATTTAATTGTGACTTACTGAATTAATTAAAATGTAACGACGATCTGAGCGATAATCTCATCCCGAGGACGAGGCTTTTATCCGGTTCTGAATAAATGTTGAAGCGCACTAAGCTGTGTGAGAGCAGCAAACGTCAGAAAATATTATTTTCATCAGAGGCAGATAAATTCAGGCCTAATTTCTCGGTTAATACAGTGCCGAGATGCACCTCGGCTTTTAACATTAGATTTTGGACACATTTCCCACTTTCAAATTGTTTTTTGCGGTTTTTCAATTCAAATGAGTCTTACTTTCAAATTTATTCCGCCATGTGTAGATTCATTAATTTTGTACAGTGACATATATGATAAAGTTTCCCAGTTTTCATGTTTAAGAGACACTTACTTTACTTTGTTAAGATTAACTTTAATCGCGCAATTTAGAGGCTAAATCTGACAAATGTGAAGCATTAGGGACTTGATTATTTTATATAACACTTTTATTAGGCAGAAGTGTGATTTATATTTTATTGCAGCAGTGCGTTTGTTGTGCCAAATTGTTTTGTACTTTTTAAAAAACAGTATTTTTCCCTGATTACGGATTTATTTATTTTCATGTCATATAAATGCATTTACTATTGTTTTATCCGTTTGTTTAGTAATTTTTTTTTACATATGGCAGATTTAAGATCAGATAAATTCTCAGTGTATTTTCTGTTTCACACACATTTTAACTTCTGAATGTTTGGAGAGTTATGACAAACTGTCCACAAACAAAGAGTTCTGTCTCATTATTGATATTTGTTTCCTGACTTTTCATTTTATTTTATTTTACTCTTAAGTCGGACTCACCAGGTTTGTGTCTGTGCAGGGATCGACCCGAGCCCCGGGACCCGAACCTCTGCCGGCCCTGATCCAGCATGATGTCTTACCTCAAACAGGCCCCGTACGGGATGAACGGACTGGGCCTGAGCGGAGCCGCCATGGACCTGCTGCACCCTACTGTGGGATACCCCGGTACGGAACCACGACCCAAACACAAATGTTTTAAGCAGAGAAGTTGCTGAAAGTTTCGTTTACTGCAGAAGGAGCGTTACAGTTTGAACCAGTCATTAATAGATTTTACTTAACATTATGACATTATTTGCGGTTATAGGCGAATTACTGCAAAAGAAAAAAATCCTGTTTGTGCATTTATTTGTTATTTCATTTTTTTTTTTTTAATAAACCTTTGTTGCTGTAAAAGAGGGGAACAAAAATCTTCAGAGATTTTGATGGTGATTCAGATTTGGACAAGAATTGTATTTCTTCTCCTTCCCTCTCAGATTCAAACATTAAGGCACATATTGATTTTTTTTTTTTTTAAATATGAAAACAACATGTGCCACGTCTTTAATGCTCACGTGGTCCTGATGCAGAGGGGGGAACAAACCCAGACCTGTTGGGTTGTTGGTTTTGTTGAAGACATGTTCTGGTTTGTCTCTTTACTGAGTTTTATGACAGAAATATTGATTGATATAAAACAGAATGGCTTAAATGTTGATGATGTTCCAGGGTGGGAACTGGATCTATATCTGGTTCTAAAATGTTTCCTATTTTTGTTATTATTATTATTATTATTATTATTATTATTATTATTAGGGGAGACTGGAGTCAGTAGTCACAGTTCCGCCAACGAAGTTGGAGGTTTTCACCCGATTGTGAACAGCCTGTAGCCCACAATGTTTCATATATTGTTATGAAATTTTTACTGAAGGTTCATATCCTGATAGGAAAGAACTGATTCAATTTTCAAGGTCATAGGTCAAAGGTCAAAGTCAGGAAAAATATAGGAAAATTGGGAAAATCCCTAACTTTAACACTGAATTAATTTTCAAGAATTCATATCTCTGTCAAAAAGATAAAAAAAGATAATTCTTTTATATTTGAGAGCGTGATGTAGGACGATACCTTTTTGATCCTGATCTGATTCAGATTACAAATTTTGAGGTCATTTAAATTTAACATTGAAAACCCCATTTAATCTATATTTTACATTATATTATAATCAAATGTGCACCAATCACTCTCATATTTGATAGTGCTGTGCAGACTGGTACTCACTATCAACTGACAAAGTTTGATCTGGATCTGATCCAGATTACAGATTTTGAGGTCATTTAAATTTAACATTGAAAATCCTATTTAATGTATATTTTACATTGTATCTTAATCAAACGTGCCCCAAGCACTCCCATATTTGAAAGTGAGGAAAAAAATTCAAAAACCAAAAAAGTAGGGAAAAACCCTGACAACACCACAAAAAACACTGTTATTCAAGTGCATGAACTAAATACATCCTCCTGACATTTGATCACATCTAATTTATCTTATGAAAAGTCACTTCTAACAGGACTTTGACCTTGAAAATTTTTTCCAAGGTAAAATTTTGTGGAGTTTGAAACTAGTGTTGGCAGAGGTTTGTGCTACGAGCACGGTGCTCTAGTTTATGTTGTTTTTATGAGAGGGTGATGTATTGATCTGAGAGTGTTTTGTGACGTCACTAATGAGTTATCTTCTGTCATTCGCACACTTTATGAACATAAATACTTCAATTTCTTAAAGGGAAGAGCATGACTTTTGAATTGTGTTCCAAACAGCTGTTTGATGCTTCAGTTTGTGGAGTGGTGACGTTTGGTGAAATGGGAAATGGGCGGGCCTGGAACCTGAGTGGGGGGGGCACACCTGACCTCACACAGACCTCCAGCGAGAGTAGAAAACAAATTCATGCCCACGACTAACACCAGTGTGTGTGTGTGTGTGTGTGTGTGTGTGTGTGTGTGTGTGTGTGTGTGTGTGTGTGTGTGTGTGTGTGTGTGTGTAATTTGTAAGGAACGTGTAAAAATATAAGTTCCCCTGAAGAATCGAACCCGAACTGTGTGATCCACAGCACCATGGTGTCACTGAGCCAAGCTGTGGAGCTTGTTGTCTTCAGGTGACACGATGTCTGTAAATATGTTGATTGGCAACTGGTTTGTTTCTGCCACATGGCCAGGTGATGTGGGAGTTCCTCTTTGGTCGGGGATGTCTCCCTTCAAACCAGAGTGACAGAGTCCTGGAGGAACTCTGTCTGGATGATAGTGTGTCTGTAGGAAAATGCTGCTTTTTAGTTTGATATTTTATTTAATGCTGTTGTATTTGTGATATACGTATGTATGCAGACGATGCAGTCATTTACACCTATGGTTCTACAACTGATATAATATCTTACAAACTTACCAATATTTTAAACAAGGTACAAGACTGGCTTAATGATAACTACCTGATGCTTAACACAACTAAAACAGTTTGTATGACATTTTCAAAAAGACCACTAGAGAACAGTCTCAAAGTGTCGATAGGTGGAGAGGTACTTGAAATGGGATACCGTTTCAAGTAGGAATCATCTTCCTTCAAAAAACATGTAAAAAAAAAAAAGTTGTCAACACTGTAAAATTTAACCTTCAAAACCTTAAATAAATCAGGCTTTGTATTTCAACTGATGCTGCCAGATCGTACCTTCATTGTATGATCCTGTCTCATATTGAATATTGCTGCACAACATGGTCATTTGCTGGTATGACAGTACTAAAACCTTTAGAGCAACTTTATAAAAAAGCCATCAAAGTGTTTGCCAAAAAGCCATATTCCACTCATTACTGTGAAATTCTGGAGAAATACCATCTTTTAAGTTTTACCAACTTTATAATGTTTAAGCGTGCTTGTCTCATCTACAAAACTCTCCATGGCCTAGCCCCTCCTCCTCTGGAGGAATTTATTAGACATAGAGATCCTAACCTCAGGACTCGGTCTGCTTCTAGGGGGGACTGTGAGGTGCCCCTCAGATGAACTGCCACAGGACAAACACCATCTCTGTGAAGGGTTGGACAAACTGGAACAGCCTTCCAACAAGGATATGAGACAGTCCCACCCTAAGTGCTTTTAAAAATGAGCTTTAAAAATGGCTCAAAAACAATCAAACCTGTCAACACAGGTGAGATGTATTGTACATAATCTCATGTTTTGTTTTAATTTATTTATTGTAATTGTTTGTTGTTGTGGAAAGTAGCTTTTAGCTAAATCTGGCATATTTACACTAAGGCATGAAAATGTACAAAGTGTTCATCAATGTGCATTGTCCTCATCAAATAAACAATAAATAAATAAATATTTTATCCAGTGTTGTTGTAATTACTGTTTTTTGGAAATGTTGTAATTACCTCCGCCAAGGAGGTTATGTTTTTGGTCAGGTTTGTTTGTTTGTTTGTCTGTTTGTCAGCAGGATAACTCAAAAAGTTTTGAATGGATTTTGATGAAATTTTGTGGCGTGGTTGGAAATGACAAGAGGAACAAGTGATTAAATTTTAGTGGTGATCTGGATCACGATCCAGATCCCAATGCTAACGCGTTAGCATGTCTATGGCATTTTCAATGTTAAAAGTTAGCATGAAGCAGTTGCAGCTGTCATCACGTTCGGGTGCATTTGTTTTCAAATTGTAATATTTCTTAAATTTATTTTTGTTTATATATTAATAATCTAATGATTATTATATACAATTTTAGAGAAAGAGACAAAAAGAAATAGATCACTGTGCCAAGGAGGGAATCTCTTTAGGGTCAGTGACCCTATGGCCTTGTGTAGAGAAGTGTTTCATAAATGTTAAAAAAAAATCATATTTTTGCAGTTTAGTTGAATAATAAATTGAATTTTGTCTCTTATTTGTTTTTGTCTATAAGCACATGCAATATCAATATCAGTGCTCAGATGACAGTAGCTTCTGGAAAAGGTGCAAGTTGCAATAAACTGTGATGCCAAGCGCTAAGGATACATGCTATCCAGTCACAGCAGATGAAACTCTTTTTACTACTGTGAAAACATCATTGTTAGACTTTTTTAGGTTCAGTGATTCCACGGCGTGTAGATGTTATGGCGTCAGTGACCCCATGGCCTTGGTGGAGGTTTGCACTCTCTGAGTGCTTCTAGTTTGTATATGTGACACAGGTCTCTCTTGCAAATGAGGCGTTGAGTCTCAAAGGACTGCCTGTATAAATAAAGGATAAATAAATAAATCACTTGAATCAACTCATCCTCATCATAAGCTGCATCTCTCCAAAAACTTAATTCACATCCTTTCTTAACTTTGTGAAATTGGACCAAAAACATTACTTCCTTAACGGAGGTAATTAGTGTATTTGCTAAACTGGATCACATGCTAATGCTAACGGATGAACACTTATTAGCATAGACGGCAAGACATGTTGTGATTGGACATTAAAAACAATCGATAAATTCATTAAAGCTCAAGTCAACACAGAATGGTTGGGATCACTGACAATGACACTGAAAACAATTTAAATTAAATTGTCAGTATTTTTTCTTTTATAAACAAACATTAAAGAATATTATCGCAGACATTTTAATACAGTTTAATGAAGGTTTCTCTATGATAGTGTAGAAATTTGATACGTGCTCTCAAACATTAGTTGTGAGAATTGATGTTCCCTGGTTTCTCCTGCAGACTATAGAAGGTGCAGAGAGTTAAACCTTTCTGATGATGATGTTGATGATGATGGACATGGACTGTTTGATGATGATGATGATGGTGATGATGATGATGATGATGATGATGATGGACTGTTCTTTGGTGATGATGATGTTGACGATGATGGACTGTTTGATGATGATGATGATGATGATGATAATGATGATGATGATGATGATGGACATGGACTGTTTGATGATGATGATGATGATGATAATGATGATGGACTGTTCTTTGGTGATGATGATGTTGATGATGATGATGATGGACACGGACTGTTTGATGATGATGATGATAATGATGATGTTGATGATGATGGACTGTTCTTTGGTGATGATGATGATGGACTGTTTGATGATGATGATGATAATGATGATGATGATGATGGACATGGACTGTTTGATGATGATGATGATGATGGTGATGATGATGATGATGATGATGATGATGATGTTGATGATGATGGACATGGACTGTTTGATGATGATGATGATGATGATAATGATGATGGACTGTTCTTTGGTGATGATGATGATGATGGACTGTTCTTTGGTGATGATGATGTTGATGATGATGATGATGGACACAGACTGTTTGATGATGATGATGATAATGATGATGTTGATGATGATGGACTGTTTGATGATGATGTCGATGATGATGATGATGTTGATGATGATGATGGACTGTTCTTTGATGATGATGATGATGGACTGTTCTTTGATGATGATGATGATGATGATGATGATGATGATGTTGATGATGATGGACTGTTCTTTGATGATGATGATGATGATGATGATGATGATGATGATGATGATGATGTTGATGATGATGGACTGTTCTTTGATGATGATGATGATGATGATGATGATGATGTTGATGATGATGGACTGTTCTTTGATGATGATGATGATGATGATGATGATGATGATGATGATGGACTGTTCTTTGATGATGATGATGATAATGATGATGATGATGATGATGATGATGATGGACTGTTCTTTGATGATGATGATGATGATGATGATGGACTGTTCTTTGATGATGATGATGATGATGATGATGATGATGATGATGATGATGACGGGCATGGACTGTTTGATGATGATGATGATGATGACGATGATGGACTGTTCTTTGGTGATGATGATGATGGACATGGACTATTTGATGTTGATGATGATGGTGGGCTGTTTGATGATGATGATGGACTGTTCTTTGGTGGTGGTGATGTTGATGATGATGGATATGGACTGTTTGATGATGATGATGATGATGATCGACTGTTCTTTGATGATGATGATGATGATGGACAGTTCTTTGATGATGATGATGTTGATGATGATGGACTGTTTGATGATGATGTTGATGATAATGATGATGATGATGATGATGATGATGTTGATGATGATGATGGACTGTTCTTTGATGATGATGATGATAATGATGATGATGATGATGTTGATGATGATGGACTGTTCTTTGATGATGATGATGATGATGTTGATGATGATGGACTGTTCTTTGATGATGATGATGATGATGTTGATGATGATGGACTGTTCTTTGATGATGATGATGATGATGATGATGATGATGATGATGATGATGATGATGATGGACTGTTCTTTGATGATGATGATGATGATGATGATGATGATGGACTGTTCTTTGATGATGATGATGATGATAATGATGATGATGGACTGTTCTTTGATGATGATGATGATGATGATGGACTGTTCTTTGATGATGATGATGATGGACTGTTCTTTGATGATGATGATGATGATGATGATGATGGGCATGGACTGTTTGATGATGATGATGATGATGATGATGACGATGATGGACTGTTCTTTGGTGATGATGATGATGGACATGGACTATTTGATGTTGATGATGATGGTGGGCTGTTTGATGATGATGATGGACTGTTCTTTGGTGGTGGTGATGTTGATGATGATGGATATGGACTGTTTGATGATGATGATGATGATGATGATCGACTGTTCTTTGATGATGATGATGATGATGATCGACTGTTCTTTGATGATGATGATGATCGACTGTTCTTTGATGATGATGATGATGATGATCGACTGTTCTTTGATGATGATGATGATGGACATGGACTATTTGATGTTGATGATGATGGTGGGCTGTTTGATGATGATGATGGACTGTTCTTTGGTGGTGGTGATGTTGATGATGATGGATGATGGATATGGACTGTTTGATGATGATGATGGACTGTTTGATGATGATGATGATGATGATGGACTGTTCTTTGATGATGATGATAATGATGATGATGATGATGGACTGTTCTTTGATGATGATGATAATGATGATGATGATGATGATAATGATGATGATGATGATGATGATGATGGACTGTTTTTTGGTGGTGATGATGTTGTTGATGATGGGGATGGACTGTTTGATGATGATGATGATGAAGATAATGATGAGGCGGCATGGTGGTTTAGTGGTTAGCAATGTTGCCTCGCAACAAGAAGATGTGGGTTTGCAAGATGACCATGTGGGTTTGCTTCCCACATGGTCCTTTCTGTGTGGAGCTTCCATGTTCTCATCGTATTCTCATAGGTTACCTCCGGGAGCTCCGGCTTCCTCCTCCTTCCGAAGACATGCAGGTTTGGTGATTGGAAGCTTTTAATTGACCATACACTCGAGTGAGTGTGAATGAGTTTGTCCATCTATATGTGGCCCTGTGATGGACTAGCATCCTGCCCAGGGTGTAACCTGTGTTACATAGTATGGTTGCCTGGGTTAGGCTCCAGAACTTTTGGATTGCTCTTTGATTATCTTGATGATGAAGATGTATTGTTTTTGATGATGATGATGAAGATGGATTGTTCTTTGATGATGATTATTATGACAATGAGCGTTATGATGATAATGAAGATGGACTGATGACAAAGAGGATGTTGGTGATAGTGATGAAGTTGATGACCATGATGGTGTTATTGGTTATACTCCCATCACACTAGAGGTGGAATGAGCCTGGAATGCCGTTGGGATGGAAATCCAGCATATGATCCGGAACAGTCAAAGTGCATTACAAAACCTCTGACTGTAGTCTGAATGTATTCCAAACAGTCGGACCCATTCCTGGGGCCAGCCTGAATGTTCTTGTCAAGCTCAAAACATTCATGGTGCAGGCGAAGTGGACAAATATCGAACAGCATTCAGACTGTATTCTGACTGCATTCCAAATATTCCTCCGGCATCCCAACAGTATTCGGAAGTGATCAGGTTCAAGGGGATATTGAGATGGTCAACCACGTTAAATCCAGCCAGAATGTCCCGAATGTGTCACGAATGTGTCGGAATGCACTTTGAGTGCACCTCGACTGCCTTCCAACCAGACTTCAGGTGGCAACGGAGCCGCACTCGTACGGCATTCAAACTGAATTCTTAATATTATTACTGTATTACTACTGTGGTCCAACTACATCTGGACTGCATTTGAAAGCTAATACCCCCATCGCACTTAGTACAAATCAGCATGAGCCATCAAATCAGGCAGAATGTAAAAAAAAAATCAAAATTCGTGCCACATCTGGGAGGGAATAAGAATTCCATTGACAGGCACCTGACTACTCAGACTGTGCTGCGACACACCGGGAACGATTCGTGCACATTAAGCCCCTAAATGTGGTACAAATGTTGGTGGAACACATTAGGATCACCTGGACAGCTGTCAGAATGCAGTGAGAATGTGACAACTGCACTTACACTGCCAAACGAGTGAGGTTTAATGACCCAGCAACACTCGAGGTGTGCTTGTGGTGCGTTCATGTGCAAAATATTTGGGGCAGCCACAGGAATCTGCCTGACTGTTTAGACTGCTCTCAGAATGCTGTCCAACTTCCTGGAATGCACCTTGACACTTCCGGAATGTGGGCTGAACTTTCATTCGGATGGCATTCGGTCTGTAGTGTGACGGCGGAGAATACACACAGGATGTGCAAGCATCATCCAAAGCAGGTTTGAAGCACATTCAGAGTATTTTAACAACATTCCTACAAAGTTGTAAAGCCCCCGTCACACATAGCAACAATGTGCCGGAAACATGCTCGATACAGCAAATATTGCCATAATCCGACACAGTCGGGAGGAAAAGAGGTGTGGTCTGCAGTGTCAGAACACATCCAGAACGTATGTAGAAGACACAGACTGCTGTCAGACGGCCATAAAAGGTGCTGCAGACTGCCTGATCTCCAAATGTCTGGATGGCACACCAAAGCGTGCACGTGTGTGTGTGTGTGTGTGTGTGTGTGTGTGTGTGTGTGTGTGTGTGTGTGTGTGTGTGTGTGTGTGTGTGTGTGTGTGTGTGTGTGTGTGTGTGTGTGTGTGTGTGTATGAATAATGCTATGTGGGCCTGCCTGCCACTGGACAGCTTCAAGCAGGTATACCTTGCCAGATCCATCACGAGGTTCCCTCGTATGCACTCAAATCATTTTGGGTCCGTTTAGGCACCATTAGAATATGTAAATTGCAGTTAGATGGTCTTCAGACAACACATGGACCGCTGTCAGATAAGTGACCCATCTCAACGGCGCCCAGAGAATTATGAGCATGTGCATCACACTCTGGGCAGCCAGCCGATTTTGACCAATTGTGTGGACTTCTGCAGATGGCTGTCAGAACGTTTTGGAACTGCAATCCGACACCTTTCGGATTTGCGCCGATTCCTAAGTCCAACGGCACTCTGCGTGATTCCGGCTATGTGTGCCCGGGGTATAAGAATTCCTGTCTGTTTGGACGTCCCTCCCAAATGTGGCCGGAATTTTGATTTATTGTTCCATTCCGGCTGATTCTGTTTGATTCCTGCTAATCCAGAATAAGTGTGATGGGGTATTAAGATGATGATACAGTAATGATGATATGATAATGTAGATCAGGATCATAATGGCGATGATGATGTTGCAGGATTGGATTGTTCTTTGATGGTGATGATGATGATGATGGACTGTTTTTTGATAATGAGGTTGATGATAATGATAATGTTAATGATAATGACGATGGACTATTCTTTGATGATGATGTTGATGATAATGATAATGTTGATCATGATGTTGATGATAATGCCATAGGTATTAAAGGCACTGCGCTGTGGTGGTTTGAATCATATTTGTCTAATAGATTACAATTTGTTCATGTAAATGGGGAATCTTCTTCACAGACTAAAGTTAATTATGGAGTTCCACAAGGTTCTGTGCTAGGACCAATTTTATTCACTTTATACATGCTTCTCTTAGGCAGTATTATTAGACGGTATTGCTTAAATTTTCATTGTTACGCAGATGATACCCAGCTTTATCTATCCATGAAGCCAGAGGACACACACCAATTAGCTAAACTGCAGGATTGTCTTACAGACATAAAGACATGGATGACCTCTAATTTCCTGCTTTTAAACTCAGATAAAACTGAAGTTATTGTACTTGGCCCCACAAATCTTAGAAACATGGTGTCTAACCAGATCCTTACTCTGGATGGCATTACCCTGACCTCTAGTAATATTGTGAGAAATCTTGGAGTCATTTTTGATCAGGATATGTCATTCAAAGCGCATATTAAACAAATATGTAGGACTGCTTTTTTGCATTTACGCAATATCTCTAAAATCAGAAAGGTCTTGTCTCAGAGTGATGCTGAAAAACTAATTCATGCATTTATTTCCTCTAGGCTGGACTATTGTAATTCATTATTATCAGGTTGTCCTAAAAGTTCCCTAAAAAGCCTTCAGTTAATTCAAAATGCTGCAGCTAGAGTACTGACGGGGACTAGAAGGAGAGAGCATATCTCACCCATATTGGCCTTTCTTCATTGGCTTCCTGTTAATTCTAGAATAGAATTTAAAATTCTTCTTCTTACTTATAAGGTTTTGAATAATCAGGTCCCATCTTATCTTAGGGACCTCATAGTACCATATCACCCCAATAGAGCGCTTCGCTCTCAGACTGCAGGCTTACTTGTAGTTCCTAGGGTTTGTAAGAGTAGAATGGGAGGCAGAGCCTTCAGCTTTCAGGCTCCTCTCCTGTGGAACCAGCTCCCAATTCAGATCAGGGAGACAGACACCCTCTCTACTTTTAAGATTAGGCTTAAAACTTTCCTTTTTGCTAAAGCTTATAGTTAGGGCTGGATCAGGTGACCCTGAACCATCCCTTAGTTATGCTGCTATAGACGTAGACTGCTGGGGGGTTCCCATGATGCACTGTTTCTTTCTCTTTTTGCTCTGTATGCACCAATCTGCATTTAATCATTAGTGATCGATCTCTGCTCCCCTCCACAGCATGTCTTTTTCCTGGTTCTCTCCCTCAGCCCCAACCAGTCCCAGCAGAAGACTGCCCCTCCCTGAGCCTGGTTCTGCTGGAGGTTTCTTCCTGTTAAAAGGGAGTTTTTCCTTCCCACTGTAGCCAAGTGCTTGCTCACAGGGGGTCGTTTTGACCGTTGGGGTTTTACATAATTATTGTATGGCCTTGCCTTACAATATAAAGCGCCTTGGGGCAACTGTTTGTTGTGATTTGGCGCTATATAAAAAAATTGATTGATTGATTGATTGATAATGATAAAATCAATGATGATGTTGATGATAATGATGAAGGTGATGATACTGAAAATGTTGATGATAATGGTGAGGGTGATGATAGTGGTGATGATAATGTTGATGTTAATGATGATATTGATGATTATGATGAGGGTGATTATAATGATGATGTTGATGATTATGATGAGGGTGATGATAATGATAATGTTGATTGTGATAAGGGTGATGATAATCATGGTCTTGATGATTATGATGAGGGTGATGATAATGATGATGTTGACATTTATGATGAGGGTGATGATAATAATGGTGTTGATGATTATGATGAGGGTGATGATAATGATGATGTTGACATTTATGATGAGGGTGATGATAATAATGGTGTTGATGATTATGATGAGGGTGATGATAATGATGATGTTGACATTTATGATGAGGGTGATGATAATAATGGTGTTGATGATTATGATGAGGGTGATGATAATGATGATGTTGACGTTTATGATGAGGGTGATGATGATGATGTTGACGATTATGATGAGGGTGATGATAATGATGGTGTTGATGATTATGATAAGGGTGATGATAATGATGATGTTGACATTTATGATGAGGGTGATGATAATGATGATGTTGAGGATTATGATGATGTTGATTATGACATTCTGTTTTTCCAGCCAACCCACGGAAGCAGCGCAGGGAGCGAACCACTTTCACCCGGACACAGCTGGACATCCTTGAGTCACTGTTTGCTAAGACGCGTTATCCAGACATCTTCATGAGAGAGGAGGTGGCCCTGAAAATCAACCTGCCTGAGTCCAGAGTCCAGGTCAGTGCAGTTCCCACTTGTCCTCATCCAATGTGGATTTCAGTTTACTGCATTCCTTCTCTGTCAGGTCAATGCAGATTTGGACACTTTAATAACAGTTAAAATAAAGCAATTGTCAGATCTGATGATCTGTAAGAGCTATCAAAATAATGAAGATAGCATACGCTAGAGCATCGCGCTTGTACAGCACAAACCCCCACCAACACTAGTGATGAAAGCTTTTGGTTTGGAGAATTTTCTTTAAATTTTTTTATGAGTCCCCATGGACTATGATGTTTGCAGATGACATTGTGATCAGTAGTGAGAGTAGAGAGCAAGTTGAGTCTAGTCTGGAGAGGTGGAGATATGCTTTGGAGAGAAGGGGAATGAAAGTCAGTAGAAGCAAGACTGAGCATGTGTGTGAATTGGAGGGAGCCCAGTGGAATAGTGCAGTTACAAGGAATAGAAGTGGTGAAAGTATATGAGTTTAAATATTTGGGGTCAACTGTTCAAAGTAATGGAGAGTGTGGTAGAGAGGTGAAGAAGAGAGTGCAGGCAGGGTGGAGTGGGTGGATAAAGGTGGCAGGAGTGATTTGCGACTGAAGAAGGGGAAAGTTTACAAGACAGTAGTGAGACCAGCTACGTTGTACGGCTTAGAGAAGACAGGAGGCAAAGCTGGAGGTGGCAGAGCTGAAGATGTTGAGATTCTCTTTGGGAGTGACAAGAATGGACAAGATTAGGAATGAACATATCAGAGGGACAGCTCAGGTGGGACGGTTTGGAGACAAAGTCAGAGAGGCGAGATTGAGATGGTTTGGACATGT
The DNA here is from genome assembly GCF_902500255.1 of Thalassophryne amazonica. Lineage (NCBI taxonomy): Eukaryota > Metazoa > Chordata > Actinopteri > Batrachoidiformes > Batrachoididae > Thalassophryne > Thalassophryne amazonica. The sequence goes on along the minus strand of NC_047117.1, from coordinate 3,451,863 downwards.
GCAGAGGAGGGACCCAGGGTATATAGGGAGAAGGATGCTGAGGATGGAGCCACCAGGCAGGAGGAGAAGAGGGAGGCCAAAGAGGAGGTTTATGGATGTGTTGTTAGAAGGAAAGGTGATGTAACACAGTGGTAAACATACCACTGTCCCAGCTTTTTTGAAACGTGTTGCAGGCATCCATTTCTAAATGAGCAAATATTTGCACAAAAACAATAAAGTTTATCAGTTTGAACATTAAATATCTTGTCTTTGTGGTGTATTCAATTGAATATAGGTTGAAGAGGATTTGAAAATCATTGGATTCTGTTTTTATTTACATTTTACACAACGTCCCAACTTCACTGGAACTGGGGTTGTCGTAACAGTGATGGTAGTAACTGTTATGGTAGTAGTACTCGTAGTAGTAGCAGTAGTACTATTGGTGGAAATAATGATGTAGTACTAATATTGGGCATAGTAGTAGTAATGCTGTTAGCAGCCATAGTGGTACTAGTGGTAGCAACAGTGATGGTAGCATTGTTGTAGTAGCATTACTACTGGTAGTAACTGTGATGTAGTAGTAGTAGTAGTAGTAGTAGTAGTAGTAGTAGTAGTGGGTGTAGTAACGGTGTTAGAAGCAGCCTTAGTAGTAGTAGTAATAGCAACAGGCATGGTAGTGGTAGTGGTAGTAGTAGTGGTGGTAACAGTGATGTAGTAGTAGCATTAGTAATAGTAGTAGTAACAGTAGTGGTACTAGTAGTAGTACCAGTGAAAGTACAGCTTTTCTTTTACCACTACATGGAGGAAGGCGGAGCTTCAGCTGTACCCTTACCAAAAAGTAGTATATGCAAGTATGTTTCAAGTATACTTCTAGTTTACTTTTTATATACTTATCAGTACTATTTTTTGGTAAGGGTAGCTCGCAGTGGTGACAGTGATGTCAGCAGGGTTACTGCAAAGTGACCGTACAGTCGTGGAAATATTTACTTTCATTCATTCATTTTCAGTACCTGGGTCAAAGGGGTGGAGCCTACCCCAGGAGTCACAGGGCGTCAGGCGGGGCTTACCCCGGACAGGATCACAAACACTGACGGCTCCAACAGACAACAGAGTGGGAGGGGCTCTGGACGTTCTACAGCCACGCCTACCTAGTGTACTGACTGGTTTTTAATTCCTGTCCAGTATGATGTGTCATGTGACCTCTGACTTTTCCTCCTTCCTCAGGTCTGGTTTAAGAACAGACGAGCCAAATGTCGGCAGCAGCAGCAAAGCAGCAACAACGTGAAGGTCAAACCCCTGAAGAAGAAGTCGTCTCCGACTCGAGAGAGCACCGGCTCGGAGAGCAGCGGTCAGTTCACCCCGCCGGCTGTGTCCAGCTCCTCCTCCAACTCCTCCTCCAACTCCTCCGGCCTCGTCGGTCCCGGTCTGATCACCACCTCTACCTCTGTCACCGCCCCGGTCTCGTCTATCTGGAGTCCGGCGCCCATCTCTCCCGCCCCGGCTCCACCGACCCTGCCCGACCCCGCTGCCCCCGCCAGCGCCTCCTGCATGCAGCGTGCTGTGTCGTCATCCACCACAACTGGAGGAACAGCCTCCTACCCAGTGTCCTACGGCCAAACAGCGGCAGTGGCGGCAGCAGCGTACAGCCAGGGTTACCCAGCTTCTGCGTCAGGCTCCTATTTCGGCGGCGTGGACTGCGGTTCGTATCTGACCCCGATGCACTCCCACCACCACCCGCACCAGCTCAGCCCCATGACGGGCGGATCCATGTCAGGACACCCGCACCACCACATCAGCCAGACGGCTGGGCACCCCCACCACCACCCGCCGCACCACCACCAGGCGTACGGTGCTCCGGGCCTGACGTTCAACTCCGCGGACTGTCTGGATTACAAGGAGCAGACGGCGGCTTCGGCCTGGAAACTCAACTTCAACGCCACCGACTGTTTGGACTACAAAGACCAGGCGTCATGGCGTTTCCAAGTGCTGTGACGCTTCTTCTTCTTCTTCTTCTTCTTCTGCTTCTTCTCCTCTTTTAACAGACTTTTTTCTTTGGTGGTTTATTTTTGAAGATCTTCAAAGTCCTAGTAGAGATTTTACCCTTTTTTTTAATACTTTGAGAACGATGCAGAGATTTGAAGCAGTGAATGTTCACGTGTTGAATCAACCAGAATTTTTTTTCTGCTCCAGATCTTGAGAGAAACTAATAATTGTGAAGGCGTTTTGAATTTGAAATTGTTGTTCAAGATGAAAAAAAAAATCTGAAGGAACTTGAAAAATGTGTGTTTTAAGGACTTTTTTCTCAGAAAGTATGATGCTGCTATGGTTTTCAGGTTGCTCATCTTCTTTTTTCTTATTTTCAAATTTTGTCTTGTTGAGAACCTCGTTGTCCAGCTTGCGGGTGTCGGATTTTGGAAACTGAGTTGCAGCACTTGTTTCTATGGTGAAAGATTTTTCTGTTTGTTCTTTGCAGAGGAAAGAAAAAAATGTGACTTAGACACGTAATGACGATGTTCAATGAAATATGAAAGATGTACTTTCGTGTCTTTTTAATAAAGTCGTCTTCAAACTTAAGAAGTCCAAAGAGCTTTTTGTCACTTGAAGTCCAACCCAGAGCACGGTGACGCCACCTAGTGGCACCATTTGAAAATGGTTCCTGCAGGACAACTCACCAATGTTTTGACCAATCAACATTAAAACTGGTGGATGCATGGTTCCTGGAGAGGGTACAGTTGGTATTTAAAATGGGCAGCAGGTGGAACTGCCTGCTCACACTGACTGATCACTCTAAAAAGGAGCTGCTGCCTCAACAAGAGAAAATGATGTAATAATTTGCATAGGTTTTTAAAAGTTATTTCAACTCAGTTATTTTAACTTTCAACTGAGTTAATGCCACAAGACCTCTCTAGTTAAGTTGAAATAACTGAAAAAAATCAATGCAAATTGTTACATCACTTTTTCTCGTTGAGACAGCGGTTCATTTTAGAGTGTAGTTGGTTTATTTTTCATTGTCTATTGAATTTTTTTTTTTTTTTATGTTATTCTCTGGTTTGTTTGGGGTTTTTTTTTTCCAGCCATCAATGAGTTGAGTAATAAACCTTTTTGGCTTCCACTCTAATCACCATAAATACCAAAAGAGCACAAACATCCACTTTACTAGTTTTGAACACTTTATGTCTGATAATACAACCTCAAGTCAGAAACACTTAGGATGGTATGGAAAATGCAAATTAAAAAGAAAAACATTTTTATTTATTTCATTGTACACCACATTGACCCAAAATATTTCATGTTTTTCCTGGAGCACTTTATTTCATTTGTTAATATATGTCCATTCGTGCATTTAAGGCCTGAAACATATTTCAAAAAGGGCAACTAATGAAGTCAAATAAAGAAATAGTGATGTTATTTAAACAGATGATCATGATTTGGTAAAGCAGTATCCATGAAAGGCCTGAGTTTCTGAGAAGCAAAGATGGACAAAAGATCTCCAGTTCATCAATAAATCTGTGGGAACATTCTTGAAATGTTTAAAAACAATGTTCCTCAAAGAAAGATTGGAAGGGATTTGCATAAGTCTCCCTCCACAGAACATACACTCAACAAAAATATAAACGCAACACTTTTGGTTTTGCTCCCATTTTGTATGAGATGAACTCAAAGATCTAAAACTTTTTCCACATACACAATATCACCATTTCCCTCAAATATTGTTCACAAACCAGTCTAAATCTGTGATAGTGAGCACTTCTCCTTTGCTGAGATAATCCATCCCACCTCACAGGTGTGCCATATCAGGATGCTGATTAGACACCATGATTAGTGCACAGGTGTGCCTTAGACTGCCCACAATAAAAGGCCACTCTGAAAGGTGCAGTTTTGTTTTATTGGGGGGGGATACCAGTCAGTATCTGGTGTGACCACCATTTGCCTCATGCAGTGCAACACATCTCCTTCGCATCATCCGTGAAGAGAACACCTCTCCAACTTGCCAAATGCCAGAGAATGTGAGCATTTGCCCACTCAAGTCGGTTACGACGACGAACTGGAGTCAGGTCGAGACCCTGATGAGGACGACGAGCATGCAGATGAGCTTCCCTGAGACGGTTTCTGACAGTTTGTGCAGAAATTCTTTGGTTATGCAAACCGATTGTTTCAGCAGCTGTCCGAGTGGCTGGTCTCAGACGATCTTGGAGGTGAACATGCTGGATGTAGAGGTCCTGGGCTGGTGTGGTTACACGTGGTCTGCGGTTGTGAGGCTGGTTGGATGTACTGCCAAATTCTCTGAAACGCCTTTGGAGACGGCTTATGGTAGAGAAATGAACATTCAATACACGAGCAACAGCTCTGGTTGACATTCCTGCTGTCAGCATGCCAACTGCACGCTCCCTCAAATCTTGCGACATCTGTGGCATTGTGCTGTGTGATAAAACTGCACCTTTCAGAGTGGCCTTTTATTGTGGGCAGTCTAAGGCACACCTGTGCACTAATCATGGTGTCTAATCAGCATCTTGATATGGCACACCTGTGAGGTGGGATGGATTATCTCAGCAAAGGAGAAGTGCTCACTATCACAGATTTAGACTGGTTTGTGAACAATACTTGAGGGAAATGGTGATATTGTGTATGTGGAAAAAGTTTTAGATCTTTGAGTTCATCTCATACAAAATGGGAGCAAAACCAAAAGTGTTGCGTTTATATTTTTGTTGAGTGTAATATCAGCAATTCAAGGAATCTGGAGGAAATTCAGTGTGCAAAGAGTATGAGTCGAAGATGAATATTTGTGATCTCTGATCCTTCAGACGGCTCTGCATCAAGAACCAACATTCATCAATAGCTGATATAACCACATGGACAAAGGATTACTTTGAGAAACCTTGGAGAAATGTGCTTTCAAACTTTACTGTGCAAAAAGAAGTCTTAAGTTAACCTTGTAGAGAAGCGATGTCAACGCCTCTGTGGGTTGGACCATCATATAGTGGAAATGTGAATTGTGATCAGATGAGTCAGCATTCTAGATCCTTTTTGGAAGAAACAGACGCTGTGTGCTCTGGACCAAAGACGTAAAGGTCCATTCAGACGGTTATCAGCAACAAGTCTAAAAGCCAGGGTCAGTGAAGGACAGTGAAGTCACTCTGTCAGTGCTCTTGACAAAGGTTATTTACCCTCAGCGATGACACCATTAATGCATAATATTACACAAACTTTAGAGCAACTTTTTTTTCCAGGAACGTCCATGCATTTTTCAACAAGACAATACTAAAACCATGTTCTGCACACATTGCAATGAGACAGCCGCAGAAGAAGTTAGAGGGGTACTGGACTGGCCTGCCTGCAGTCTGAATCTGTCCCCAGCAGGGAATAGGGAGAGAATTTAGAAACAAAAAATGCAACAATGACGATTTCGTACTGTTGGGCGTCTTAAGATGTGTTTACAGGAAGAAGGAAACAAAATAACACCTGAAAGGTTTCATCACTTAGTGTCCTCAACACCAAAACATCTTTAAAGTGTTGTGAGAAGGAAAGCAAGATTACAAAATGGTAAATACTTTATCAGCCCAGAAATTCATAATTTGTCCAGTCTAATTTTTCACATTTGAATTAGAGAAAAACTAAAGATTATTGGAATATAAATCAACAACATGAATTTTAAAATCTGAACCACTTTTGAAATTTTGAGGTGTTTCAGAATCTTTAACATTATTTTTTTTTCTGTATATCAAAAAAAGTGTGTCAAAACATAGTAATAAAAGTTCACTAAACATTTTTAATCCATTAGCAATTGATGAATTCTGTCACCGTCTATCTAACCCCGCCCCCGTGTAGCTCCGCCCCTGCACAGTCGAACGTCAAACACGCACGCTGTCTTCTGCTGTTTGTTTGATGCTAATGTACAAATCACTTGATCCAAAGAGAAAAGGGACGGATCACGATTTTAATTAACGGTCCTTGTGGACCCCGGTGCCGTCGCTGTGTTGATGCTCCCAGCTGGACAAACAGCTTCTGGTAAATACGGCAACAGGAGGCGTGTTTGTCCAATCAGCCTGCTGCTTCACATCTTGTAAACAGGAGGCAGGATTTATCTCGTTAGGATAAAGTAATGTGTGATTCATGTTCAGACAATCTCTGCTGCTTATGTCTTATTATCAGACTCATGGTCCCAGATGGATCAGGGTCCTGGTGCTGTGTCCGGGGTGTGTCCCGTCTGTCACCCTGTGACTGCTGGCAGAGGCTCCAGCACCCCCCCTTACGTGGTGTCGTCGGCGGGTCCAGAAAATAAATGACTGAATGTTCTTCAGATTGTCATCACCATAGCAACATGACTTCACTGTCCTCCAGAAGAACACATAAAAGCAGAACTACTTGACCCTTGACCTCTCAGGCTGTCCTCACAGCAGAAGCAGTGCCATGACCTCCGCTGACCTCCTCCCTGTGAGGAACAGGTGAAGGTTGTTTAACAGCTGCTAGACCTCACAGACAGAAAGGAGCCTGAAATATGAAAGTCCCTCAAATTTCAATCAAATGTTCCAGGACAAAAGTCCTGTGAATGGGCGTGGCCTAGACTGTGCAATAGTCAGAGAATTTTAATTAGCAGACCAGTGAATTTACTCATTTAGATCAAATTAATGGCAATGTATTATCACATCGGTTCTACAGAACCAGGTAGGACCAAGACTTCAGTCCAAGAGCCTCGATCCTGGGACACGTTTGGGCTGCATGGTTGCAAAATAACAACAACAATAATTATTATTATTATTATTATCATTATTATTATTATTCCTCCTATCTATAACTGGTCCAGATACCAAAACAATATCTGAACCAATATGAGCCCGTTGTGCAGAAAGATCCAGTGACAGATCTGGACCAGAACCTGTTGTCTTGTTCCAGAGGCTGCAGGTTTTCATGTCTATCCACCACATCAGCAGCTGATGTCGTGAACAAACTCCTCCCCTTTTGTTCATCAGTGAAACCACCTAGTGGGTGCAGAAAAAACCCAAAGAGGGTTCTGGGTGTTTGAGTTTTCATGACTGGGGTCTGCAGAGCGTTTGGGCCGTTTATGAACCCATCTTGTGACACAGAGTCCACTGGATTACTGGGCACATTCTCTCCAACAGCCTGTCAGACTTTGGCTGTGACCTTTGTGACCTTGGCCAAGGGGTCAAAGAGTTTTGGATTTGAGGTCATTTTGCATTTTCAGTAGTATAAAAATAAGAATGAAAGCGTCTGCAGAAGCAGGTAAAAAGACAAACGTCCTGAGATCGAGAACTGATCCAGTATCTGTGCTGGGGTTTCGTTTGTTATGGAAATCTGTCATCTATTTACCCGCCACTACCAGCCCGCCAATCCCGAACGCAGACTGTCAACAGCCTCGACGAGTCCGGACCGAGATTAGAGATGCTGCAGGAGACAGAAGTCCACGCTGACACGCTGACTGCACCGCACAGTCTGGCAACTTTGTGGCTGAACACAAACACAACTTTACTCGTGCACATTTTGGAATCGTAAAATATGAACTGCCTCTCATTCTGCAGACATTCTGTTGTGTTCAAGCTGAATTTTGATTGTGACAAGTTTCAGTATTTGTCAAAACTGGATCAGAATCATTATCTGTTTTTCATCAAAGCAAAAAAAAACGCAGCAGTGACATTTAAAAAAAAAAAAATTTTAATGCCACGCCAACACTTTTGTACCCAAGTTGTGCAAAATGTTCTTGTGTGAGTAATTTAGGACAGATTTGTTCAGGTTTGTTGGATTTGAGTCATCTATGAACAACTAGCAAAATCTCACAGGCGGGGGTGTGGGGGGGGGGGGCATATACTATGATTATAGTGTTAATTGTGTAAAAAAGTATGTCTTTGGCTTCATTTGGAAGGAAACACCCTTCTCTAAAATATCAGTCAACCACAGGTAAACAAGTACAAGTGTCCAAATACCAGATTATACAAAATCCCAAAAATAGCACAATCTTAAAAACACTCCACACATTTAACCCCCGCATTACCACACAATTCATTGTGCCAGTGTGACCCGCTGTGTTCCGCTGGGTGTCACACTTTGTGCCACACGTCGTGCCGCTGGACACTGTGTTATATAAAATAATTATTTCATAGCGGATTAATCATTTATTCTCAGAGTTTAGCTGATGAAACCACCTCTAATCGCTCCAGAATCACAGAGGAATTTTCTACAGGTGCAGCTTTTCTCTGCGTTTTGGAAGACACATTTGGAATCTTATCAAAGGTAATTATTTATAATATTTATATTGTAATTGGAGCTGGGCAAGTTAATGCCTTATTATCGCATTAACGCATTAATTAATTAACGTCGACAATTTTTTTTATTGAACGTTAATGTAGGTTTTTTTTTTTTTTTTTTTGCAAGTCTGTCACTGACTGCTGCTGCGGACATGGAGAAGGGCATGGAAGTTTTTCCTGGCCATTTTAATTCTAAAGTGCCCCCAGACCATGTAGTCGACAGAACCGAAGCCGCTAAAGTTCTCCTACAGTGTGCCCCACACTAAGCACTGGGGGAAAAGTTCTCCTACAGTGTGCCCCACACTAAGCACTGGGAGAAAAGTTCTCCTACAGTGTGCCCCACACTAAGCACTGGGGGAAAAGTTCTCCTACAGTGTGCCCCACACTAAGCACTGGGGGAAAAGTTCTCCTACAGTGTGCCCCACACTAAGCACTGGGGGAAAAGTTCTCCTACAGTGTGCCCCACACTAAGCACTGGGGGAAAAGTTTTCCTACAGCCGCTAAAGTTCTCCTTGCAGCAAACCCGCTGAGCGCTGCTGGATAGGGGAGAGCAGGGCCAGCTTCCCCTGGAAGATTTTTAAATTTAGAACCCTCTGAAACACTACTGCCTGCATTTTGAGCACCAAATTGTGTGAAGGAGAGCCATAGTTTTTTTTTTTTTATCTGTGTTACAGCTTTGCTTTAAAGCCAAAAGAAACAAGGCATCAGGCCAAAACAGGATAGTGCAGACGTGTGTCAGGAACATCAGAACTGCTAATTTATACCCAGCAGTTTATTCATTAAAATCCTTATGGGTTTTTTCTTACATTAAATAATTTGTAATTGAAATACTTTTAAGTAAAAAAAAAAAGATTCTTTAGAAATCTTTGATATTTGTCTGTAAATTAAAACCATAACTTATCTGTTGTTTCAGGTGAGATGATTTCTTAACATGATTAATGACCCTTGGACATTTATTTTTAGACAAACTAGCAAGAAAGTAATGTGTACATTTTTCAGTCTGCTAGATTCATTAATTCATATCTGCATTTCAACCAGGAAAAAAGACACCGTAAATAAATATAAATATTTATTATCAACACAACAGGAGATGATGTAACAATGACTGCAGTGTGTTCATTAGGATTTCTCATGATTAAATCATTTTTTAATCGAGTCATTTCAACATTAAATCACGCTCTCATTAACTATGTGATTGCTTTTAATGTTGTAATCAGGACAGAGTAATTACTAAAATATGAATTTCACTATTCTAGTGGCTGTGAATGTTTTAAAATTATGCACAATCAATCAATCAATCAATCAATTTTTTTATATAGCGCCAAATCACAACAAACAGTTGCCCCAAGGCGCTTTATATTGTAAGGCAAGGCCATACAATAATTATGTAAAACCCCAACGGTCAAAACGACCCCCTGTGAGCAAGCACTTGGCTACAGTGGGAAGGAAAAACTCCCTTTTAACAGGAAGAAACCTCCAGCAGAACCAGGCTCAGGGAGGGGCAGTCTTCTGCTGGGACTGGTTGGGGCTGAGGGAGAGAACCAGGAAAAAGACATGCTGTGGAGGGGAGCAGAGATCAATCACTAATGATTAAATGCAGAGTGGTGCATACAGAGCAAAAAGAGAAAGAAACAGTGCATCATGGGAACCCCCCAGCAGTCTAAGTCTATAGCAGCATAACTAAGGGATGGTTCAGGGTCACCTGATCCAGCCCTAACTATAAGCTTTAGCAAAAAGGAAAGTTTTAAGCCTAATCTTAAAAGTAGAGAGGGTGTCTGTCTCCCTGATCTGAATTGGGAGCTGGTTCCACAGGAGAGGAGCCTGAAAGCTGAAGGCTCTGCCTCCCATTCTACTCTTACAAACCCTAGGAACTACAAGTAAGCCTGCAGTCTGAGAGCGAAGCGCTCTATTGGGGTGATATGGTACTACGAGGTCCCTAAGATAAGATGGGACCTGATTATTCAAAACCTTATAAGTAAGAAGAAGAATTTTAAATTCTATTCTAGAATTAACAGGAAGCCAATGAAGAAAGGCCAATATGGGTGAGATATGCTCTCTCCTTCTAGTCCCCGTCAGTACTCTAGCTGCAGCATTTTGAATTAACTGAAGGCTTTTTAGGGAACTTTTAGGACAACCTGATAATAATGAATTACAATAGTCCAGCCTAGAGGAAATAAATGCATGAATTAGTTTTTCAGCATCACTCTGAGACAAGACCTTTCTGATTTTAGAGATATTGCGTAAATGCAAAAAAGCAGTCCTACATATTTGTTTAATATGCGCTTTGAATGACATATCCTGATCAAAAATGACTCCAAGATTTCTCACAGTATTACTAGAGGTCAGGGTAATGCCATCCAGAGTAAGGATCTGGTTAGACACCATGTTTCTAAGATTTGTGGGGCCAAGTACAATAACTTCAGTTTTATCTGAGTTTAAAAGCAGGAAATTAGAGGTCATCCATGTCTTTATGTCTGTAAGACAATCCTGCAGTTTAGCTAATTGGTGTGTGTCCTCTGGCTTCATGGATAGATAAAGCTGGGTATCATCTGCGTAACAATGAAAATTTAAGCAATACCGTCTAATAATACTGCCTAAGAGAAGCATGTATAAAGTGAATAAAATTGGTCCTAGCACAGAACCTTGTGGAACTCCATAATTAACTTTAGTCTGTGAAGAAGATTCCCCATTTACATGAACAAATTGTAATCTATTAGACAAATATGATTCAAACCACCGCAGCGCAGTGCCTTTAATATCTATGGCATGCTCTAATCTCTGTAATAAAATTTTATGGTCAACAGTATCAAAAGCAGCACTGAGGTCTAACAGAACAAGCACAGAGATGAGTCCACTGTCTGAGGCCATAAGAAGATCATTTGTAACCTTCACTAATGCTGTTTCTGTACTATGATGAATTCTAAAACCTGACTGAAACTCTTCAAATAGACCATTCCTCTGCAGATGATCAGTTAGCTGTTTTACAACTACCCTTTCAAGAATTTTTGAGAGAACAATAGGGGCGGGGCTTCTTCTACCTGTGCAAATGTCTTTTTGACTGAACTTTGACGTCATGGACATGTTTAATGATTCATTCATTTAATGTTAAAATAAGAAAAAGGGCTTTTTTTTCAAATAATAAAATAGTTATTCTTTAAAGAACCTTTGTTTTATTTCTAAGCGTAGCAGCAGGTGTCAGTTTGCAGAGACGACAGGTGAGCTGGACCTCAGCACATTTAACCAGATGAAGGTCTCCTCTGCAGCTTCAGCCTCAAATTGGTTGTGTTTTTAGAAACACTTTCTTCACATTTTGAAACACAGAGATGTTCTGTTCTTCCATCTGGACTTCAAATTTTGGTATATTTATTTAGACTAACAAAGAAGGCCCTTTATAAGCCCATAATGAAAAAGCCTCGGTGTGTGTGGGGGGGACCTAAGCATCCCTGAACCCTTGGCTTTTTAAGGTGATTTTTCCATCCCATTACAATGAAGTCCTGCTGAGAACCCCGTTAACTGCAACTTAAACAAAATGCTGTTGTTAAGTGTTTACAGAACAAACGTTATGGCACTTTTGTTCATATGGCAGAACATTTAAAGTAAAACTGTGCTATACACTACTTTTGAATTTATTTTGGATTTTGCGTATAACAATGTGATTAATCGCGGTTAATCATGGAAATCATGCGATTAATCATGATTAAAATTTTTAATCGTTGCCCAGCTCTAATTGTAATAGTTTGGTAAAACAGTTCCATTTTCATTCCTTCTTATGAGTATCTGTAAAATTATGTGTATTATAGATTTAACATCTTGTCATAATCATTCAGATGCGCTGCGCTGTGATGCGCTGCGTTGTGATGCACTGTGTTGTGATGCGCTGCGCTGTGATGCGCTGCGTTGTGATGCGCTGTGTTGTGATGCGCTGCGTTGTGATGCGCTGCGCTGTGATGCGCTGCGCTGTGATGCGCTGCGTTGTGATGCGGTGCGCTGTGATGCGCTGCGTTGTGATGCGCTGTGTTGTGATGCGCTGCGCTGTGATCCACTGCGTTGTGATGCGCTGCGTTGTGATGCGCTGCGCTGTGATGCGCTGCGCTGTGATGCGCTGCGTTGTGATGCGCTGCGCTGATGCGCTGCGTTGTGATGCGCTGCGCTGTGAATTGTTTGTGCAATGTCCACATGTAGT